>NC_053164.1:92517443-92822443 GCF_016835505.1 Polypterus senegalus
AATGACTCTGGGCAAGGCACCATTTTATTTATTTACACAAACTCCCATTACAGCACCAATCTTGAGTTGTCACTTAACCAAAACTTAACTTCTTTATGATTGAGGAGCAACACATGGGAGAACCTATAATTTTACACCAACAATACTGGGCCTAAACCTCTGCAAGGGAGGCATTGCTAATTATTGCAGCAGCATCATCATTTCTATGTTGTTTTCCCTGGTAAAGGCTGCACTAAGTAATATATAGCCAGTTCCAGGAAAGTTCAGAGAAATAAGCCTCTCTATTTCTCCAAAATGTATACCTTCTAAAGGAGACACCCAAGAAAGATCCTAACTATGTGCCCAAGTCTCGTCTGCTGACTTCTGTCAGTCTAATCCACGTTCAAATGGAGGTTGAGCCTATCAACTCGGTGCAGGAACCTCATTTTGACCCCTCACAATGTTCTTTTCGGCACTACCCAGACTTGTGACCATGGATGAGGGTGGAGATCTTAACTTACAAACAAATTAAAAGCATCAATCAATGCTTCCTGTTCATTACCATGGTCTGGTACAATGTCCACAGAATTACTAACTCTGCATCCATTCATTGGACAATCTCAGCATTATTTCCTCACTCATATTTAAACAAAACCTGGACTTCACCAGTTGGGGAAAGCTACATATCCCTTATCTGAAGAGAACAAGTTGCCCTTTTCTAGGCTAGGACTGTAACTTCACATAAGGAAGTTCTGATACTCATTAATGTCAAGTCACAGTCAAATAATTCCAGTGTGCAAGGAAGATCACAGTTTCATGAAAACAAAAGAAAATCATCTTATAATTATTCTTCGCACTGTTGTTATTATATACTATTAAATTACATTTATCCTTTTTATTTCACCTTTATGCTGCTCCAGATCACTAGAAGTAAAGTGTATCCTGGATATCAAAAGGCTGAAGTGTCATGTGCTAATAAATCTAAACGTATTCATATATGGATTAAGTCACTAGGTAGTGTGTTAGACAATATTACTTTGGAGACCTTCAGAACTCGACTTGATGTTGTTGGCATGAGTTAAGTGAATAGTGATTGATGATCTATGTTGGACTGAATGGCCTGTTCTCATTGTAACAATTCTAATTAGTTGGTTTAATCAATATTTAGGAGATTGGCTGGCTGTTTCCACATGATAATTGCTATGACATGGTCGTCTTGTTTGATCCCTGGTGGCTTATATTTTTTATTATCATTCACCTTGGTTTCTCATTTAGCGAGCACAGAAAATATTTTTGTACAAGACAATGCAACATAGAATGAGTCAGACCAGCAGAAATGAGCAACATGAAGTGATGGTCACAGATGGATCAATGAATTACAGCTTACCCAATACATATAATTAAAGCAGTAAATAAGTGCAGGCCAATCATGAAAGCAGAGTCTTTATCAGTAGGAAGGAAGCAACAGAATTATGCTATGCTTCAGAACAGCTCGTTTAATTTTTGTTGCCTTGCTTTCAATGGTTTATGAACACTTAGAACTTTACATGAAGGCTTTTCTCTTTCAAAATGCCCACCGTCACACTGATGAGCACACTGATGTTGTTGTTTCCCAATGTTTCAGAAAAAGATGACCATAAATCTCAGTGGTTGGTTGTGGAGGAGGTGAGGGGTGGGCTTGTCACGTTGTGACTTTTATAACGGTTACCTTTTGCTTATTTCACGCACTGAAGCACAGAGACAGAAGCGCTTCTTCATTCCTGACTTTCAAGACACCATTTCAGAGAGGCGTTGTTGTTCTGCTGATTTTGTAAAGAATAATTGGCCTCAAGTATATTAAAAACCTCTATGGTAGGTGCATTTCTTATTTTTTAACAACACACGCTTCACATATCCTGTATTGATAGAATAATGACTATCTATAAATTAAAAGAAGAAAGAGAGGCCGAATTCTCATTCAGGCAATCCAAAAATGCAATATAAAGCATTTGCACTGATATTGGAAAGATTATCCATTAATTTGAACACGGAAGTGATTGGGGAGCTACACACATTTTATGATTTTATAAAAGGGGGACAATTAAAATATTGTGAATGAGTAATGTCTATGCTATACAAGCATTAATGTGTTGTTCTATACTTACATAAGTAATAGGAATATACAGAAATTTAATTACAAGCCATTTCAAATTACATTCTTAAATAAGAGAAAACACCTAAAAATAATTTACTAATTAAACAAACATAAAAAAATAACATAGTAATGATTAATAACACAAAGAACGTCCTCCAGAATGTATATATGAGCAATTGAAGAAACAGTTAAAGATACTAATATTATACTAGTATAATAAAAATACTATACTGAAAAGTAAACAAAACAACAGAAGTACTATTGATGTTACAATAAAAAGACAATGATGCAGGAATCATTAATCAAAACATCAAAGAAAGGGTCACAACCAGAAGGGCTCCAAATACAAAATACCTCAAGAGGGAGAAGCAGTCATCTCTAGTGTTTCTTTTTACATTTTTTATGTCTCTTTGGTCTCAAAAAATAGTTGAAACACTGTTTCAGGGGTTTTGGAGAGCAAGAAATGTAATAGATTCTGTGTTCTGATTTGATCAACATCATTAAAGTAAATGACATTCTCCGATGACACCATGTTGCTTTTCTTGCAGTGCGGCCATTCTTAGTTGTTTTGAAAGACTGCTATGCTGTTGTTAGGCAGGATGGCCAAAAGCATGTGATGTGTGTTGTCAACTACTGCATGGGTTAAATGGTCAGCCTTGGTCGCTTCCTGATTTGTTTAAGTTTGTAAATATAACTTCTAAACCCTTGCATTAGTTACTTTGCATTGTAATTGATTACTGGTTACGACCGTTTTTCTGTCTTTTTTGACGCCATCCTTCAGCTTCCATATCTGCCTACTCTTATTATTTGTTGACTTGCTGATTACATTTTTGGTTTGAGTTTGTTTTTCTCAGTTTCTGATATCCTAGTTTTGACCTTGACTATTTGTATGTCCTTTCCCATCTGTTAATTTAATTCTTCTGTCAAGCTGTTGCCATTCAATACAGTTTGTACAGAAGCATAATAAACTATTTGTTAGGATTAGATTCCTTTTTCTGATTTTTTTAAATGTTTTTCTGTTAATCTAACGCTCACTTTTTTCCAGTTCCTGAGTCTGATTCTGACATTGATTTAGTGTGAAGACTCTCTTTCGTTTTGAAGATTAACAATGTTTTGGACAATTTTGTCTGCCATTTTGTTATCAGCACTCAGTGTCATTTTGAAGCTCCAGTCATTAGGGGAGAAGCACTTGTTGCCTGCTAAAACTAATACAGAAATCTGTGAGGCTGTTGCTATATTTTTTAAATACAACATAATTATTTTAGAAATACGAGGGATGTTCAAAAAGTTTCTGCACTTTTATATTTTTGTTGGAAACAGTGGTGGCGAGAGGAGTAGTAATTGGGCATTAAAAAGTTGGTACGACACTGGGAAAATTGCATCGCAAATAAAGGTGACTATGTAGAAAAGTGATGTTAATTTGTTTTTGAAATTCTTAATAAACAGAGATAAAAAATAGTTCCTCGTAATATAGTACATCCCCCAAAAATTAATCCAGTTGAGCCCCAGCATGCCCTTTTAAGCAAGTTGTTTCAGTGGAATAGACCTACCCAAACCTTGTAGAACAATTTCTAAGCTGAAAGCCCTCCTTGACCCAGTACCAACAGGCTTGTTCAAAGAAGTCTCAGATGTGGTAATTGATAGTGTACTTAACATAGCGAACTCATCATTGGATATGTGGGGTCTTCTCTGGCTGTCTGTTCAACTCCTCGGTCTTTTAACAACTTTAGACCAATTTCTAGCCTTCTAACCCTAATTCTAGAAAAGGTAGTTTTTAACACTAGAATTACCAGAGCCAACGAAAACACTTGTAAATCTGGCCACCTTAATTCCCTTCGCACCTTTCTGTCAGCCTCTTTAGACTTGTAAATGTGTTGAGAAGCCCAAGCAGCTAGCAGCCTGCTATAACATTCCGCCCCCCCGCCCCCCCACCACTTCAGAATGGGCAAGAAGTTCTCCCAGTTCCTGCATTGATTGATTATCTGGGAGTGATCTACCCAGAATTGTAAGGGGAAATAATTTGATGTGTGTTTTGTGTTGACAACAATGTATGTAAACACATCGTTAAAACAGAAACGTTTTTCATGTTTTAGTAATAAATAGCAAAATGTAGACATGAACAACATATATCAAATAACATATAACAAATAATATATCAACTATCAAATAAACACAAACATAAACAAAAAGGTGCAAGTTCAACATGATAGCTTCTATGGTGCAGCGGTTAGAGCTGCCGACTTATGATCCAAAAGTTCAAAACCAGCTCCCCCACAAATTTACCGTTTTGAGTAGTGAACTGCTCTTATTGTTAATATTATACAATAAAAACATACATTTGATTTGTATCTGTAACAGCCAGTGTAAATTTATAGCACTTGTAAAAGTTAGCATTTTTTTTTTCACTTTTATTCTCTCAGTCACGATCACGATACAACACCCAGGAATAGAATTATCATATTTTTCAGGGATTTACAGTCTTTATTAATCTCTGCTTTTTTCTGCTGTCCTACCTGATCAAGGCACCATGATGCCACCTGTGATGCTTTAATAAAGGCAGGTGCCCCAGCTGTTCATGAGACCCACTGCATCAAATCCTCTCATATGAAGCCTGGAAAAATAGAGTAATGACTTAAGAACATTTATGTTAGGTAGAATGCTCAGTGGTGTCTGGGCAGTCTTTTGACCTTGGAACCCCAGCAGATTTTGATGTTTTTCTCCCGCTTAATTGGTGTTGTGTAATTGTTTCTTGTTTTTTCTGTTCTCCCAGCCATCTGACCTTAATACTGGACTCATCTTTAGATTCTTTGCATCATGATATTGTATATAAGGACGCTACTCTTTTTCTAGTTATATAAAGTATCTGCTTTAAAAGATCATACTGTATAGGTTTGTTTTTTCTTTGTAATTCTTTAATATTCTTGTCTAATCGTTTTTGATTTTCTTCCCTTGTAACTTTCTCTTTGACGTATTATAAAGTACTTTGAGCTATATTGTTTGTATAAAAAATGTGCTACATAAATAAATGCTGTTGTTGTTGTTAGGGGCCTGTCCTTGGAGATTTTTTGACACAATGTGACAGATTAAAAGGTTCTCCAGGAAATCACTTCTTCATCCACGTTGCGGATTCAAAACCCTTTATCAAGCCTCTCTAAACATTTTTCAGTTGTAATGTTTTCTGACTTTTTGTTCTGATGTTTTCAGCACAATTTTTGTCTCTCATTTTGAGATTTGATGGAAAAGACTATGGGTAAAAACAAGACGCCCAAAAAATAAAGTCCAGACAGAATTAGGTTGTGTGTAATATAATATGTGTGGTACTAGGATTTGTTGCAATAAAAGAGATTAGATAATCCTGGATCTCAGAATGAATTCCAGTTTGCTGTAGTGCACTTTGCACCAGCAGATTACTTGGTTCAAGAACACCGGATTTCAATTGGCTCACACAATCTCAGTTAGGTTGATGCCAGTTATGTGCCTTCATGGCAAAATGTACAAGCCCTTATGAGTC
This sequence comes from Polypterus senegalus, assembly GCF_016835505.1. Lineage (NCBI taxonomy): Eukaryota > Metazoa > Chordata > Cladistia > Polypteriformes > Polypteridae > Polypterus > Polypterus senegalus. Next base: position 92,523,068 of record NC_053164.1, read on the forward strand.
CAGCATTGTACATCCACAGACTACAAGTCAGAGAAACAGAGGGAGCAATCTTTATACCAATATTTTGAGAGATGTCAAATGGTATCCTGCCTTTACTGAACTCTGTACTGTTTAGTGATTGCATGCTATAAAAAAAAACCAAAGGTAATTACTCTCATTTGGCAGGCTTATTCCTTACAGCTTACAAAAATGAAGCAGGTTTCATTTCGAAATTCTACGCATAACGGTCATAACGGTTGACAACGTTCGCCATGTTCAACCTTCTTATTTATGGCCCCATCTTTACAAAATTTGGTAGGCGGCTTCCCTGTGCTAACCGAAACCGATGTACGTACTTATTTTGGTGGTATGATGCCACTGTTGGCCGCCATATTGAACTTTCAAACGGTCTTTGTTACTTATTATTTATTTTCTCCCTAAATAATAAAAACCATCATTTAAAAACTGCATTTTGTGTTTACTTGTGTTATATTTGACTAATGGTTAAATGTGTTTGATGATCAGAAACATTTTGTGTGACAAACATGCAAAAGAATAAGAAATCAGGAAGGGGGCAAATAGTTTTTCACACCACTGTACATATATATGTCCATAGCCTGCAGCTCGGTCACCGTGTGAGCCATGTTGTTGGCTGCCTGCCTATATAAGGCTGTCCATCGCTCTGGTCTCTACATTCCCTTCCTTACTTTGCCACGGTATTCACGTCTCCCTGCTGATAACTACAGCCTTTTTATTTAATCCACAGCTTCTCCACTGTTTTATTGTTCGTTTATTACGATTATAGTTATTGTGTAGGTATTTTAGACTTAGTTTACATTGTTCAGGTGCCCATTTCCTTTATCGTTCCAACCGTAACCCCATTAACATGTCTATTGAGGTGATCACCACCGATCAAAGAACTGTCACTTACCGAGTGGTTTCCATGCCCGGAGATGGCACCTATCTTTTCCATTCTCTGTGTTACATATTGCACAGCCATATCAGGCTCACTCTTGATATCCAGAGGAACATTGTGTCTTATGTATTGAATGACTGGGGACAGGTTCAAGGTGTGGACTGATGACGGTACAGGAGATAATTAAACTATACAGGAGCACTATAATAGTGAAATGCTTAAGCCCTTCACCTATGGGTTTGCATGTGAGTTGATGGCTGCCGCTGAATTGTTCAGTTGTTGCTTTCAAGTGTACCAAAATGGCCAAATATTTTACACCTTTTGACAACCGCCAATGCCTCTTAAACATCTTAGATTCACAGGTGACGATTTCAGTAGTGGACACTTTGATGTTTATGAATGTTTAAACTCTCAAAAGCTGGATACGAAGTTATCAATGAAACCGGTTGTATGCTTACAACGCTTGACAGATGCCGATTGTCACTTCAACACAAGTCCTGTAAATACTGTTGTAATTGAAACAAACCATGAAACTCAAACCGATTATGACAGCAGCAATCCAAACTGTGAGATTTGAGACAAGATTACTTTTCACATGGCCAACTGTACGTTGCATGCTCAAGAGTAAGCTCAGCGCACAGCTTGGTCATATTACAACCGGAGGGCCGAACTCACAATGTGGTATACAAAGAGATCCTCAACAAATAACTATTGGTATATTTTCCCTCAGTTTAAAAAGGTTTAATTTTCTTCTTAATAAAAATTTTAAGGCAGTACTTCTCCGCTGCGAAGCGCAGGTATTTTGCTAGTATAATATACAGTAAACCAGAAATAATATTGTTGCTTTATTTTATTACAGAACTGTAAATCAAAATTCATTAATAAGCATATTATGTATAAGTATCTGTTGAAGAGGACGGCCTTCAGAGGTGTTTCTTTAAAACTGGGGAACTCCACAAAAGGTGGGTAGATCCACCAGCGAGTCTATTATCAATTATCATTGCCAAAAATGTTGCACGTATTTAAATTTGATTGCTGTCCCTGCACCTCTGAGGAATTCCTTTTTGATACTGGTTATACAGTTTTGCTTCAGGAAGACAGCATGTGTGTGCACAAGCGAACACTTTTCTAACTTCAATGTTGTGATGAAAAATGCTTTTTATACAAAAAAGGAAATGTCCATGATTAGAATCAGTGTCAGCTAAAAGAAAAAATATGTGACACTGAACATGTTACATATTAGAAGGTTGGTCATATATATTAAAGCCTTGACCTCGTATGTAAACTGGTAATGTTTATGCAGACACTTCTCTGAGCATGATAGATGTTATTTCTTGGGAGAATCTCATGAAGGAGTTTTGCTTCTGTGTCGATGGTTCGTTCGGAAAGGGACATGACATTTTCAACAGTTTACCGCCATTTTATGATTCTTAAATAATGCATCTTGGACCAGCATTTCTGACAAGGCACTTACGGCCTTTGATCTTATGATTGGATGCTCTGTTCCTTCATTATTGCAAACTCAAAATTGTTAATCCTTAACGTTAAACCTTCTATTTGCAGATTAGTTTAGAGCATCAGTTGCCCCAGTAACTGAGCTGAATTTCATCAGATTTTACTTTCTGGAGCAGGCAGATTCTCAGCCGGTTAGAAAAACAAGGGGTTAGCAAAATATTTGCCTCTTTGGTCTCACAGATTTTGCAATTTTGACTTATTTTACCCAAATTTCACACTAATCATGCTTTCTGGAATACACCTCTGGTAGGCTATTTATTTTATTATTTTAAATTACAAGCAAATATTGATGGCAGACAAATACATAACCTACCTGGGCAGTATATCTAGGGCTTGTAGATTGCCATCAGTAAAGTCATCAAAAAATGTGTCACCCTAATTATAATAATAAGGCTTTGATGATTGAACAAGATAATGAAATTCCATTATAAATCATTGAATGCAATGAACTACTGGCAAGAGTTAACTGTCGAATATTTTTTCTTTATGAGTAAAGAAAAGTTTTAACAAGTATGCACAATTTTCTGTACACTTTCACTTTTACTTCACTACATTTTAAAATGCAAATGGTTATGTTTGCTGAAATATATTTAGCTAGACACATTTGTTACTATAATATTAGATCAGAAAACAAAAGGGCTCCACAAATACACACAATGCTTTGTTCACTGAATTATCTAAAATATAAGCTTCCTCTGTTTTAGAAAACAAATAATGTGTACAAAGAATCTGAAACAATTTTCAAATGTGCACCACTAAAACACCCATTCATCTACACAGTCATTACAAGTACCCCTTGAAGCAGCCCTCAGAACAGGGTGAGGCTGGATGTTAATGATGTGCAATCCTTGTCTTGGTACAACATTGGTGTCGTTTTATTTTTTATACTTTTACCGCATATCAATTTGTTAGATATGTGGAGAAAACATAGGCAGAGTTTGGACTATTATAAAGGCAAAAGTTTGCTGGCTGCATGATGATGCAAGAACTGAGCGATACAGACAGATGCAACTATTTAAAATGTGTAAGCAATGCTGCATTATTTCGCTGTGCAGCATCCTGGAAGATGACACACCAGTCAAAAAGGCAATAGTCACTAGAGCCCACCCTCTCAACATTGAGGGGTAGAAATGACAGTTTATATTTCAAGGTTATTTTCATGATATGCGTGCTGTTACTGAAAAAAATACATTATTAAATAATTAAATAAGTATATAGAAAAGTAACAATCCATTTCATGATACATTTAATTATTATTATTTATGTATTGCATTTTACATTTTATTATTATTTATTTATTGTCACATTGCAAACAAATTATTTATTTACATATTTATTCATGTGGTTATTTAAATAGCCTGAAATGCTCCTTCCAACAGTACAAGGTTTTAGTACATGTATTAATATTTGCAGCATTCTCATTAGGTGCAGTTGGACAGAGACCACCCAAAACAGTTCACTGTAGTTTAAAAACATCGTTAAATATGTATACCTCAAATAGAAAAACAAAAATGAAATAATTTTAATCACATATCTGATACCTCAGTCGCCTATGCCCTCAGGTGGCCATGAATTAGGATAATTCTTCAAACTCTTTGTCATCTATATGTAGTCTCTGTAGTGGGTATTCATGTTCTGTATCAGTAAGTGCTCTGGCTTTGTTTAAATCAAGCGAAAGTGAACATCTAAATCCATACCTTCATTGGGTAAAAGTCTCTCACTAGTTAATGCAAGTCAGATGCTGTAATGGTACTCTGAGTTTGGCAGTGATCCTGAAAATAGCAGTAGAATTCACCCTTCACTCAGAGGTTTTCCAAGGTGGGTCCAGTTGAAAAATCTTCTTAATTCTGTTTAAATCTAACAGAACTGGCTGGACAACTGTTTGTTCAATACAGTAACACTGCTAATATAGCTTCATTTGCAGTCTTTTGTGATTTGAAAATATGTCAGCTTGTCATACTAGGAAAATGTATAGTTTACACATTCATTTTTGGCTAACCATCTGGAGTCTGACGACTGTATTATCTTCTGAGGTGTTTTGCTGACATTTATGGTTAACACTTTGATACTTTTGTTGTTGATTTTAAAATCATGAATACTGAATGCTCATGACATAGAATACTCACATTTTCAGAGAAGTATATCAACAGCTGTAGAAGCATAAAGTAGGGCATAAAAAAAGTTTTATATACTGTATATATATATATATATATATATAATATATATACACTCACCTAAAGGATTATTAGGAACACCATACTAATACGGTGTTTGACCCCCTTTCGCCTTCAGAACTGCCTTAATTCTACGTGGCAAAGGTGCTGAAAGCATTCTTTAGAAATGTTGGCCCATATTGATAGGATAGCATCTTGCAGTTGATGGACGTTTGTGGGATGCACATCCAGGGCACGAAGCTCCCGTTCCACCACATCCCAAAGATGCTCTATTGGGTTGAGATCTGGTGACTGTGGGGGCCATTTTAGTACAGTGAACTCATTGTCATGTTCAAGAAACCAATTTGAAATGATTCGAGCTTTGTGACATGGTGCAGTATCCTGCTGGAAGTAGCCATCAGAGGATGGGTACATGGTGGTCATGAAGGGATGGACATGGTCAGAAACAATGCTCAGTTAGCCCATGGCATTTAAACGATGCCCAATTGGCGCTAAGGGGCCTAAAGTGTGCCAAGAAAACATCCCCCACACCATTACACCACCACCACCAGCCTGCACAGTGGTAACAAGGCATGATGGATCCATGTTCTAATTCTGTTTACGCCAAAATTCTGACTCTACCATTTGAATCTGCCGTTAGAGATGTTACGGAGCCTGGGCGAGACAACAAAGCGCAGCTGGCCGAAGCGTAAGCGCTGTTCCCGGAAACAGAAGCGGGGCAAGCATACAGGCTTTAGCACGAGGCTAAAAGCTAACCCGGCCCGACCGGCACTTCCATCTGTCCTGCTCTCCAACGTCCGCTCACTAGACAACAAAATGGACTTTCTGTGGCTCCAGCAATCAACCCAGCGTGAGATAAAGAACTGCTGCGTTTTTATCTTCACGGAAACGTGGCTGAACGCGGACATCGCGGACTTGGCTATCCAGCTCAACGGGCTAGCATGCTATCGGGCCAACAGAGAAGCCTCTTTGTCCGGTAAGAGCCGCGGAGGTGGTTTGTGCATCTACATCAACAGTCTCTGGTGCACGAATTCTACTGAAGTGAGTCGCCACTGCTCGCCACAGATAGAGTTTCTAGCCGTAAAGAGCCGCCCGTTCTACCTGCCGAGAGAATTCTCCGTGGTGCTACTCGTAGCTGTTTACCTGCCGCCTAGCGCTAATGCTAACCTAGCATTAGCGAACTGTCTGAGGAAATCAACAAGCTCCAGACCGCACACCGAGCGGCTTTTCATCATTGCGGCGACTTCAACCACGCAAACCTGAAGGCAGTTCTCCCCAAATTCCATCAACATGTGGACTTTGCTACGAGGGGGGAGAACTGCCTGAACAAAGTTTACACCAACGTGCGTGGTGCCTACAAAGCAGCACTGCGCCCACACATTGGCTCTTCCGACCACGCTACAGTGATGCTGCGACCCGCATACTCGATGCTGCTGAAACGCACAAGACCTGCCAGGAAAACCATCCGACTCTGGCCAAGTGGAGCGGTCTCAGCACTCCAGGACTGTTTTGAATGTACGGACTGGAATGTTTTTAGAGAGGCGGCGACGTATGACGGCTGTGTTAACCTGGACGAGTTTGCAGAATCTGTGACTTGCTACATCACCAAGTGCACAGAGGATGTTACCGTCCTGAAGAACATCACCACTATAGCCAACGAGAAACCCTGGTTCACAGCACAGGTGCGCGCGCTGCTGAGAGAGAGAGATGCTGCGTTCCGGTTCGGGAGTACAGCTGCCCTCAGAACAGCCAGGGCAAACCTCTCTTGCTCTATCCGCCAAGCAAAGCGCAAAAGACTCCCACAGTCTATGGCAGGGCATCCAGGCTGTCACCCAGTACAAGCCAGCATCAAGCAGCTGTGAGGGAAATGCCACACTCCCTGAGGAACTGAACAAGTTCTACGCACGGTTTGACGCACTGAACAATATGCCGCCGACGAAAGCGACACCTCTCATCACCGACCAGACCATCTCTCTGCCTGCAGCTGACGTGAGGAGAACTTTCTCCAAGATCAACCCACGTAAAGCTGCCGGTCCGGACAACATTCCAGGTCGAGTGCTGAGAGACTGCGCTGATCAGCTCGCCGAGGTGTTCACAGACATCTTTAACACTTTGCTGAGCCAGATGATCGTCCCGATGTGCTTCAAGTCCACCACCATCGTCCCAGTGCCAAAGAAATCTTCAGTTTCCCGCCTGAATGACTACCGGCCCATCGCACTGACCCCCATCACCATGAAGTGCCTTGAGAGGCTTGTCATGGCACGAGTGAAGAGCAACCTCCCCCACTCACTGGACCCTATGAAGTTCGCCTATCGCACAAACAGGTCAACTGAGGACGCCATATCCACTGCACTTCACCTTTCCTCTCTCTCACTTGGACAATAAAGACTCTTATGTTAGATTGCTGTTCATAGACTTCAGTTCAGCGTTCAACACCATCATTCCCCATAGACTGTGTGTGAAACTGAGCAAGTTGGGACTAAGCACCTCACTCTGCAATTGGATACTTGATTTCCTGTCAGAGAGACCTCAGTCCGTCCGAATCGGTGACACTGTTTCCAGCACCATCAGGCTGAGTACCGGAGCTCCTCAGGGCTGCGTTCTCAGTCCACTTTTGTTTACACTCCTGACTCACGACTGCACTGCCCTGCACAGCTCAAACCACATCATCAAATTCGCCGACGACACGACCGTGGTGGGGCTCATCAGCAACAATGATGAGTCTGCATACAGAGATGAGGTGAAGCAGCTGGCTGCGTGGTGCAGTGACAACAACCTGTCGCTGAATGTGGACAAAACTAAAGAAATGGTCATCGACTTCAGGAAAGCTCGCTCCACCCACACACCACTTAGCATCCACAGTTCCACGGTTGAGACTGTAAAAAACACCAAGTTCCTGGGAGTTCAAATCTCAGACGATCTCATCTGGACCACCAACACCACCTCCATCACCAAAAAGGCCCAGCAGCATCTACACTTACTGAGACTCCTGAAGCGAGCCAACCTGCCCCCTCCCACCCTCACTATGTTCTACAGGGGCACCATAGAGAGCGTCCTAACCAGCTGCATCTCCACCTGGTTCGGAAACAGTACTGTTGCTGATATCAGGCGGCTTGAAAGGATCATCAAAGCAGCTGGAAACATCATCGGAACGTCTCTTCCGCCACTGCAGGACATCTTTCACAGACGCTGCATCAAAAGGGCCTCCTGCATCGTGCTCGACCCCTCTCATCCTTCACACGGACTTTTCACGCTCCTTCCTTCTGGCAGATGCTTCCGCAGCATCAGGTCTCGGTCTTCCAGGATGCGTGATAGCTTCTTCCCACAAGCCATAAGACTCTTGAACTCACTCCCAGCCATCACACTTCCCCCCACACACTCACCTGGACTGTGAAAGAACTATGTTGCACAACTGCACTTTATACGCATCATGTCACTTGATGCACAATATCTCCTGTAGTATGACTGCACTGTTGCCAACACCCATTGAACTAAGATTATACGCTGCCGTATAAATGCTTGCACATGTTTATGTGAACATTGTACACATAAATAACCTGTAAATAGTATTATATAGTACTTGTATATAGAAACCTGTTACATTATAACCTTCTACCTCTTGCACATCCAATGCATAATGTCATTTTGCACCTGTTTTTGCATATTTGCACTCATGTTGAACTTGGTACTTGAAAATAACCAGGGTACAGTTTCTGTCATAATGTAACATATTGTCAATCTCAACTGTTTAAGAATACGGCATTCTGACTTGATTTCTACCTCTTCGTCCTTTTCTAGTTCTAACTTTATTTAAAACTCTGTCTAGTTTAAATGCATATTGCACATTCTCTAGTTTAAAATGTGTCACTTATTTATTGTCTATTTCATATGCCTATTTATTCTATATTCTCTGTTATGCTGTTCTATGTTTGTCTGCACTGAAAAACCTGGAGCCACGTCGTCTCGTCTCTCTATGTACCTGTACAGTGTATAGCAGAGATGACAATAAAGTTGACTTTGACTTTTGACTTTGACTGAATGTCTCAACAGAAATCGAGACTCATCAGACCAGGCAAAATTTTTCCGGTCTTCAGCTGTCCAATTTTGGTGAGCTTGTGCAAATTGTAGCCTCTTTTTCCTATTTGTAGTGGAGATGAGTAGTACCCAGTGGGGTCTTCTGCTGTTGTAGCCCATCTGCCTCAAGGTTGTGCATGTTGTGGCTTCACAAATGCTTTGCTGCATACCTCGGTTGTAACGAGTGGTTATTTCAGTCAAAGTTGCTCTTCTATCAGCTTGAATCAGTCGGCCCATTCTCCTCTGACCTCTAGCATCAACAAGGCATTTTCGCCCACAAGACTGACGCATACTGGATGTTTTTCCCTTTTCACACCATTCTTTGTAAACCCTAGAAATGGTTGTGCGTGAAAATCCCAGTAACTGAGCAGATTGTGAAATACTCAGACCGGCCCGTCTGGCACCAACAACCATGCCACGCTCAAAATTGCTTAAATCACCTTTCTTTCCCATTCTGACATTCAGTTTGGAGTTCAGGAGATTGTCTTGACCAGGACCACACCCCTAAATGCATTGAAGCAACTGCCATGTGATTGATTGATTAGATAATTGCATTAATGAGAAATTGAACAGGTGTTCCTAATAATCCTTTAGGTGAGTGTATATATACATAGAGAGAGAGGGGAAGGTGGGGGGTTGGAAGCAAGCACTGATTTTATTGACGCACCCAACTCCCGACGAACCACAAGGATTGGGACATGAGGGCAACTGTGCAACGGGTGACACCTCAGCACAACACTGGAAGAATGTGAGATTGTTTTACGGTGGCTGGAGTACCAATCCTGAAACCAACTCTCAAGTTATTCCTGCAAGTTGGAGTTTGATATAGATGGTTTTTAATTGATTGACCAAAATTGAGTTGTTTTGATGCTGCTACCATATGTACCAAATGCAAGTCCTTGTGAAGAGTTCATTATTATCAAAAAATTCAAACAAGCCATTAGTAATAGTCTCCGAATCCCTTTTGTTATTCCTCTAAATCAGGAGTTTTTTGTCTCTGTTTTATATCCATGGAAGTTTTGTAATCTTTGTGCATTTGTTGAAAGAGTAAATCTCATGTCATTTTTGGGAACTAATGGAGATCTTCATGACTTCAGCATTTGTAGGAAAATTTACCACCCAGAGTATTCAAAATTTACCCACAGTTGGGAACCCCTGTTCTAAAAGTAATAATTATTTAAGAATGTTTCTTGCTGTAGTCTTATTACTAAGACAGCTTCTTTAATAGTTACATTAGTGTTCTCACCAAGGAAAAAAGAGCAAGGTTCACTCTCAAATTTAAAGGAGCTCATCATATACTTTAGTATTGAATTTATGAATGCTGTGTATTTTATTCTGTAGACAGCAATCTTTTTCCCAGAAATGTACTCAGCAAGAATTCTAAATGGTGTACGGTGGTTATACTGTAATGACAGACAACAGTAAGCAGCATTTATAGCTTTATCTTTTTGTGGGAAACAATATTGTTGTGGTAAACCCACAGTTCAGTCTTGCAACACCAGCAGTGTGTCTCTGTCATCCCCTGGAATTCTCCCAATCCTGTTTTCTCTTTGCCATTATTTTCAGTAATTCCTACTGTATTCCCTTTATTTACCTAGAATCTTGTGTTACCTTTCTCAGTGACTCAACAATGTTTCTACACATTGCTACTGTTCTGGGGTAAGTTTCCCATTGTAAAACTTTGTTAACTGCATCTTAGGATTGTTTGTTAATTAACTCCATTTCCCAATACCCTTATTAACTAAAGTAGTAATTTAAGATTGTTCAGAATTAACTTACCTGACCTAGTTATTATTCACAAACAGCTTATTTATTTGGACCGTTTCTGCAATTCTACCCACAAAAGTATGAGACTGCACATTATGGTACAAGAAAATTCACAGATGCCTAAGTAGGGTTGTGAACCTTTGAAATCCTATGAGTTAGGGCACTTAACTTACAGACTAAGGTTTGAATCAAATGCAGTGCAGATGTGATATGTTAAATAAGCATGGAAATAATGTAGAGAGTGCTATTATTATGTTAATAAATGTATTTTTAATTATGCGAAAAATTTAATTCACGAGTGGGAAGACTGTTTCCGTGGCAGGCCAAATTTTCTATAATGCCCTGTACAGTAGGCTACATAAAATCTGGGTTCCACAGTGAACCCAAGCACAAAGGTATATTTTTAAAAACAGACATACACAACACAAAAGGAAAGAAACCGCAAAAACCACACATATTCACTTCTCACTACGGGCTGTTCCTATTCATATGGTAAAGGATTAGCTTATAGATAGATTTTTTGGAGGACATTCTAAGGCATCAACACTTACAGCAGCCAATTGTAGTGTCATATTGTTATGAACTCTTCATGAGGATTAACTCATGTACCCCTCATACCTGTGCCATTCCCATTAGTCAGATCTAGCACATGGTCTGTAGTTTGCATACCCGTGCCTTAATTGCTGGTGGCTTGCTATTTCTAGCAGCGGGAATCTTCTTAGTACAAGTGGTGAACTTCCACATCACATCTGAATGGAAGTATAAGAAGAATTTGGAAGACAACAAACAAATCTTTGGAGTCACAGAGAATTTCACTGGGATGCTGCTCTGTTGTTAATGCTGTGTAATGTTGCAGAACAATCTTGCATATACCTTACCCATTATGACGTGAAAAGCTGATGAGAAGGAGAGTGAGGTAAAAAACATTGCAACTAGTTTTACCAAGGGAGTGTAGACGAGGGACTCATCAAACTGGTCTGGAAGCATGGATAAACATTACCATGAATGTTTCACTTTGTCTGAATATTATCTATATTAGTAATATTTGTGTTGTGTTTGTTGACCACATCATGTCAAGTTATTGCTTTCTGTATGTGTCATAAAGAAGACAGTATAAAGCAAATATATATATATACTAGCTGTGTAAGCCCATGCTGTAAAAACCCATAACCATGGATTCTGGAACTTCAATCAATTAATCGCATCGGTTGTGCATTAGCGGCTAAGCAAGGTTCTCTTTCCTTGGCGGTTTCGTTTTGCCGACGTGCTCTCCTCCATTGCCTATCAGCATCTAAGTGAGTTTCTCTCTCCACGGAGGTTTCTTTTGCCGATGTGCTTGCCTCGCTTCTGTATTAGCAGTTAAGCGAGTTTCTCTTTTCTCTGCAGATATCACTTTCGTGACAGAGTCACTTTCTTTGAGCTTCATGCTGTAGCATTGCACTTGCAGGCCGGACACACACAGACGCACTGCCATGTGTAGACATTTATATATGATATGTATATTTGACGTTATACAGTACCTCCACTTGATCTGAAGATAATATTATTGGTGCTGAAATGGAAGACCTGTTGTATTGTGCCTCCATCAGTGTGAGCTGTTTACTCAGTTTGTACAGTTTTGACTTCTTTAGCAACACCAGCTCCTGATAGGCTTTTATCATTTCAGCTGGAGGTATCCTCTCTCTAGCTGAAAGATTTATTTTTAAGTGCTATCAGTTTCTCACCATACCCAGAAGCATTAACTGTTGTGTCCTGGTTACATGGAGCATGTTAGGGCCATGGAAGTAACTCAGCACTGAAGGAAAAATACCCAGGAAAGTGGGCAGGTTGAGGTTGGTTAGATGAAAATTCTTTTAGACACATAACTGCGCCCCTAATATACCAGCTAATACACTTGGCCCCAGTATTCCTGGAATTCGCTCTACTTCTTGGGTGAGAGGCATTGTGGATAACTGCCTCCACCAGTCTAACTCAGCTGCCCTTCTCTCATCCGGACTTGATGGTCTCACCATTTGTTTTACTACAACAACCACATTTATTTATATAGCACATTTTCATACAAAAAGTAGCTCAAAGTGCTTTACATACTGAAGAAAAGAAAAATAAAAGACAAAATAAGAAATTAAAATAAGACAACATTATTTAACATAGAAAAGGAGTAAGGTCCGATGGCCAGGGTGGACAGAAAAAACAGAACAAAAACTCCAGACGGCTGGAGAAAAAAAATTAAATCTGCAGGGGTTCCAGGCCACGGGACTGCCCAGTCCCCTCTGGGCATACTAACCTCTGTGGCAGATCTACTAACAACACTAACATCTTTTTGATATAATTTCATTTTTATTTTTCTTGGAATTTGTGGGTCTGCCTTCCTTTCCAGGAACAGAACTTGCAGTTCTTCTTTGGAAAAGTGCTGTTTTCTTTTAAACCCACAGTCCTAAATTCAGGAAAAAAATGTTCAGCTATTTACAGATAATGTGACAAATTGAATGATTGATTAACTTATGGATTTCTCCACTTCTTTATTACTTTAATTTGTGTTTTAGTATGTGTGTTATTGATGGTTTTCTAATACTTGTCTTAAAGATTTATAATGTAATGCCTTGTGGCAGCTTGTGTACAAAATGGCAAAAAGGAGACTGCATTTTCAAGGAGTTCCTTCACGGTTTCTTCTCAAAGCTTTGGTAGACATGATGTCAGAAAAGAGATAAATAGGAAAGAAAAAAAGCGGGTGTTTTGATTGAATTTTAGGAGGACTGAGAGATTTGATGTGAGTGGCATCATTGCAGAGTATGAAAAATAAGAGAAATTTCTAACTTATTAAGAATCATTGGTATTGTTTCTGTTTATTACATGTTACAATATGACCTTGGGCGGCACGGTGGCGCAGTGGTAGCGCTGCTGCCTCGCAGTTAGGAGACCCGGGTTCGCTTCCCGGGTCCTCCCTGTGTGGAGTTTGCATGTTCTCCCCGTGTCTGCGTGGGTTTCCTCCGGGTGCTCCGGTTTCCTCCCACAGTCCAAAGACACGCAGGTTAGGTGGATTGGTGATTCTGAATTGGCCCTAGTGTGTGCTTGCTGTGTGGGTGTGTTTGTGTGTGTCCTGCGGTGGGTTGGCACCCTGCCCAGGATTGGTTCCTGCCTTGTGCCCTGTGTTGGCTGGGATTGGCTCCAGCAGACCCCCGTGACCCTGTGTTCGGATTCAGCGGGTTAGAAAATGACTGGATGGAATATGACCTTTTTGGGTGTAAAAGTGAAAAATATATTTAATGCTTAGTGCATCTAAGCCAGGGGTGGACAAAGTAATTCCTGGAGGGCCACAGTGGCTGCAGGTTTTTGTTCCAACCCAATAAGAAGCAATCATTGCTCTAGAAACACTTCTGCTTCATTTTAGTTGTCTCCCTCATTAAGATTTTGAACCCTTATTGCTTACTTAAGTCTAAAACAACTGCATTCTCAGTTTTTAATTGCTCCTTATTAGCAATAAGATGCAAATGACAAAAGAAACCAGCAGTTATCCATTTTGTTTGTTACCCTTTACACCTGTATGTATTTATCGAGCACTATTTGGTTTAATTAAATACTTGGAAGGAAAGAGAAGAGCAAAAAGTGAAGGATTGAGAATTACCCATCCGTTTTACACTTCAAAGTATTTGGATGATATACTTAGAATGGAAAAAAAAATCTAGAATATGAGAATGATTTGACATAGCAGAGTTAAAGCACTAACAAGCCATGATATGTAATTATTGGCAAGGATTGTTTTCTAATTAAGCAACTGGGTTGGAATAAATACCCACAGCTATTGCGGCCCTCCAGGAATGACTTTGCCCACCCCTGATCTAAGCACTAAGCAGAAGGTAGTCTAGCCAGAAATCCAATGTAGAACAAGTCCTATGTGGTAGCAACACAGACCACTCCTTCACCATACTTCTGTATTTAATGCAGCATTTTTAAAGTTCTTCACCATGCAGTTGCAGCTTCTAATTGCCATTAATAAAAGTAGTCACCATTCCCCCTAAACTCTGTAAAAAAGTATGCATACTTAATGGTTCACTGGGATGAAAATATTACATACTATCAGACAACTAGCTGAGTCATGAGGTGGTTACCCCCTGTTTGCCCACCAAATTTTTTGCACTTCCACAGTGCTTCTCTGTTTACTAGCAATATTGTTAATTTGCTTTGTGTTCACTATGGAAGGTGCTATAAAAAGGACTGGTTTGCATGAACAGATTGCAGGCTTGCACTCTTGTTTCTTCAAAAATATTTTTCAGTTGCTTAGAGTTGCTGGGAAAATTCAGAAAAGAAAAAGCATTAAGAAGAACTGATGAGTTGTAAGCTGAATGCTATAGGCAGCAGGGAGGTAAGGTGCATGGTGCACAATAAGTCACAAGCAAGCTGAAATTCAATGTGTGTCATTGTGCACACCACCACTCACAAAACCTCTAAGCCTCCACTGCCAGCGTTGTTCAACACTTCAACCAAAAATTGAGTCCTGCTGATAGGAGAATTGACCCACTTACATCAAAATAAATATATAAATAAATGTTTTTCCTTGAGAGTAGGAAAGCCCATTCACAAAATATGTTTTTCTGAATTGAAAGCCAAGGCCGGCAAACAATTCCTATAGAAATGCTGTCAAGTTAGTGATGAGCGGCACAATGCATGCTCACTGTGAGGGGCACACAGCTAGACTTCCAGCAGGAATTTGCTTCCTCCTTCCTCAGCTTTTCTGAAGATTCAATTTTAAATTAGTACGGTTAAACTTTCAAAAAAACAAGGGGCTAACAATTTTTGGTATATGTGTGCTGGTCTCAGTATAGCATGTATGTGTTGCTCAAACAGCAGACAGTCTGTCAAGTGGATAAGGTACTGGCCTTCATATCTCATGGACGCTGCCTCAGTACTTACCCTTGACTAATTGTGTTACCCTTAGCTGGTTTCGTAACCTGCGGGCTCCCCGTTATAAGAAATATACATGTAAGCAATTATTGTATATAGCTATGTAATTGCAAAACTTTATTTAATACAGTTACAAGACAATATTTGTGAACCATACATGAGTTTTACTTATAACTATTTGGTCTGATCTTCAACTAAGTCACCATAACAGATAAACACATTCTGTCTAAGATAATAACATACAAAAAATGTACTACTTTTCATTGCTGAACTCATCCTTTTAACTTTTACGAGTATGTAAACCTCTAGGGTACTGATTTATCCAAAAGCTAACTGGAGTCAGGTGTTTCACTTAATGGATTGAAAGTGCTCTGCCTTATAGAGAGAAACACAAAAGCACACAAGGCTTGGTTACTGACAGGTTCTCATCTTCTCAAAAATGATCTGTCACGTGCATCATGAACTGATCAAATAGAATACCATGAAGTAGGAGTCCCAAAGCATATAAGTTCCAAAAACATTTCCAAAAATGCCCAGTAGAGGAGAATATCACCTTCAAACCCTGGCTAGTAATAAGGGCAAACACAGGATCTTAATAAAATAACATTTTTTCTAATCGCAGTGCTCTGTAAAAAAAAGCAAGCTCTGCACAGCGCAAAAGGCAAAAAAACTACCTGAAGCAAAGGCAATCCAAGGGATTCCCAACACAGAATCCAAGGGAAGGTCAAAAAACAGAACAAATAGGTCAAAATCGGATAATTCACAATAAGTAATTTAAAAGACACAAGAACTCACTAACTTCAGAGCGAATTAACAATGAACCACCAGAAACGGTGGGAGAACCTCCAGTTCTATAGGACTGAGGATAGTTACTGGTGGTGATTGCCAGGAGGACCTGCCACTAGGAGGATGACAAAAGACATGGAACATAATGCAGGTTTAGATACAGACACATAAAGTGTAAAAAGTACTGTAATGATTTAGAGCGAAAGAAATAATATCACATACAAATTAAATCAAAAATGTACAACAAAGAGTCAAAACAAGCATATGACGCAAAGGTCCTTAGAATGATTGTAGAGATGTACAGCATAAGGCTGGAAAAAGGCCACAAAAGCAAGGCCCGTGTGTTCATCAATCCACAGTAAATCAAATTATCAACTAATTCAGTACTGCTCATACTCTCTCTCTCCCTAGTAGTGATTGTCCTGCCAAGATTATGATAAAATGTGGTATGAAATGCTGAAAGAAGTGAAAATGTACCTTTGAGTAACACATGGTAGTGCCTGCTTAAAACACAATGGTGTCATGGTAAATTCAAAATACATTGTTAAAATAAACTAACCAAACCAATCTAGAAAGGCAGGGAGAACATTTCAGTTAACAATAAAAGTACACAATTTCTATACAAGACTATAAGTAATTAAATAAACAATAATTTGTAGACTTGTTTAATAGTTGTTTTTGTTCAGTACCATTTCAACAAACTCTTGTACTGTATTTCTTTTGTATTATCAGTAGAGGATAATGTTTAGAGTACAATATATGCCATGCCACTCCATACCAGTCATAAAACACATTATTGAGTTACTTTATGATCAGTTAGGAGTGAGGTCTTTGACTTCTAAGACCTTGGCTAATGGTGAATGCCAGCTGAAACATGATGCACTTGAAAAATTTAACAAACAACATTAAGCTATCCAGGCATTGTGCATGAACAGTGAACATGTGCATTTCATCGCTTTTTCTGAAGCACACTACAACCATTTAGACTGCATAACCATTTAAATCTGAGGGTCCCTTGTGGTTCATTGTATGTACAGTATATGCTGGGTTCTGGTGGATTCTGTTTTGATTATTACAGTGTATTGGATTTTTGAATAATGTATTTGCTTGGTTTTTTGACCTGTCTTTGGAAATTGGATGTTTAAGCCTTGTTTGTCAATGGAAACTCTTACTGTGATTTTTGTGCTGCCCTGAGCTTGTTTTGTTATAAAGCATTTTTGTGTCGTGCCATTTTTGTTACACAATCCGAAGGTTGTTGGATTCTTTCATTTCTGGGTCTTTTTTGCAACAAGTTATGGACTTTGTTCTGAGCAGCATCCTAAATCATAACTTAAACACATACAAACACCCAACCTCTCACACTGGGCCAGCATTGCCTGAATCATGTTGCATTTTAGCACATACAGAGTGGCCTTGTGGCTAAGGTTTTGGAATGTAAGTGGCTGTGCTGCCAGTTCCACTCCCAGCATTGACACAATGTGAAGGAGTCTCTTAACTGTTATCTGTTCAAATAGAAAAACTTTCATATTGTAGCTGTACATTGGCTTGGGATAATTAAAGTTGCTATATAAAATGGAGAGACAGTGTAGTGTAGTGGCAAGGCATTTCAGCTTAACTACAAGGTCGCTGGCTTAGTTCCGGCTTTTTACTCTTTCTGCAGATCAGAGAAAACTACTTATCTTGCTGGTGTCCTAATTCAAAAAATGTAAGCAAAAATTATACTATAGTCTAAATTGTTAGTAATTATGTAAGATTTGGATGATTTGTAATGCAGGACTCTAGGTAAAACACTATATTCATCCATCCATCCATCCATTTTCTAACCCGCTGAATCCGAATACAGGGTCACGGGGGTCTGCTGGAGCCAATCCCAGCCAACACAGGGCACAAGGCAGGAATTGTAAAGGGGTAAATTAGCATTACCATTCTGAAAATAAATAAGTACAGATGTTTAAGGTTTGGGCGGCACGGTGGCAAAGTGGTAGCGCTGCTGCCTCGCAGTTAGGAGACCTCGGTTCGCTTCCCGGGTCGGACCTGCATGTTCTCCCCGTGTCTGTGTGGGTTTCCTCCGGACGCTCTGGTTTCCTCCCACAGTCCAAAGACATGCAGGTTAGGTGGATTGGCGATTCTAAATTGGCCCTTGTGTGTGCTTGGGGTGTGTTTGTGTGTGTCCTGCAGTGGGTTGCCACCCTGCCCAGGATTGGATTTGTGCCTTGTGCCCTGTGTTGTCTGGGATTGGCTCCAGCAGACCCCTGTGACCCTGTGTTCGGATTCAGAGGGTTGGAAACATGGATGGATGTTTAAGGTTTAAAAATGTGTATTTTTGTCAGATTTATTATTTCTTTAAAAAATTTCTTTTAGCAAACAAATCTTTATTAAACCCTTAAAGGAACGGCAATAATTAAACACTGAAATGTGTGTCCATGTTAGGTCTGAGTGACAATATGCAACTATGGAAGTCTAATCGTGAGAAATTATCACATTTTTTTTCTCTTGTTACTGTTCTTCACACTATGGACATGCATCAACTATTCATTTTTATTTTAAACTTTATTTGTTTATTTGTTTTTTTTTAAACTAATTAGCACCAGCATGTAATCCTGCTCATTAAAACTGAAAGACATGATTGAGTAGGAGGATGAGTGATCCTTGTGTTCGCAATTCTGCACATTAATTTTTTGCCGCCTATTTCTGATGTAATCAGTAGTAATTATGCTCCAACGTGGGCCTCATTATACTAAAGGTGATCGCTTACTTCTCAAAGCTCCCCTAGCAAATACAAAGCAATTGCAATATGGTAAATAATTTGACTTGTGTCCTTGGCCAGGCGATAGCAGCACAGAGAGGAAATACCTCTTCATCCTCAGGCTTCTACCTCTCAGTACCTGTGGATTCCTTGACATGGGTAGCATTGCTACAGCACTGTTACAAAGGCCATTGCTTTGATAGCTATGAGCGGAAACCCTTCATTTGAATGAAGCTTTGATAAAAATTCTCCTATCAGACCACCCACTGGCCACACTGCTTATTTTGACAGTTTTGTGCCCAGCTGCTGGTTGTCTTATAGCAGTGTCTGGAAGCTTCAGGAATATTCACTTAATTATTAACTTTATTCACATTAACTTTATTATTATTGGCTCTTTAAGGTCAATTAATAGATTTAGGCGTATAGGAGTACCCAGGGTGCAGCAGATGGAGTTCATATTTTGTTTTTGGTGAAAGTACTGTCAAGCACTTACAGCCATCATGAGCCCACCTTGATTTTTATATGACTATCCTTTAAAATTTTTTCAGCAATAGTTAAACAAAATCAACAACTTTAATTAAAAAAGTGTTATAAAATTGTCTATTTGTGGGTTACTATGGTTACGCCCGCAGATTAACAGCATGAATGGGGAAGAAATGTCCTGATGAATCAGTTCCTGAAGTGCCAGTATTCCTTTCCATTTGCTATATTTCTGCCTCACTTATTGTCATTGCTTCAGTCAACACAAGAGAAAAGAGGCACAGAGATTCACTTTTTGTTATCCATATGAAAAATAAAAGAGAAGGCTCTAAAATTCAGATGGAGAACTTTTTGCAAACCTGTGACAATGAAAATTACCTGACGCAAAAATTAGAAGCGATCTGTCTGTTCGTCTATCTTTTACAGCCAGTAGGGAGTGCTGTTGGGCCTAAAGACATTGAATTTCATTGATAAATTAAATATACAAATTAACACTACTGATATAAAGGCTTGTTTCTTATATAATGAATGGGGAGCCTATCTTTATATATCTACTTCTGCTCAGTTATCTTTATATATCTACTTCTGCTCAGTCCTTCTGTCTTTTTTCCTTCTTCTGTCCTCTCTTCCTCCTTCTAGCTGAGGCCTTCCAACATTATTCCTCCCAAATCAAAGCTGCTGATCTGGCAACTGGAGGCAACTTTATGCCCCAGACAGTAACTGTTTCTTGCTATTTTATAGCCTGGGTCTGTTTCCTGACTTATGTTTATTTCCCTTATTATTGCTGTTTTTGAATTATTATTTTTTGTTTTTATGTAATTTCTAGAGAAAAGCCAAGCAAAATGACGCCTTTTATTGGCTAACTAAAAAGATTACAATATGCCAGCTTTCAAGGCAACTCAGGCCCCATCTTCAGGCAAGATGTAATACAGATACTGGAGTGCCCTATGTTTATATACACACACTAGGACAAGAAACAACATTGGTAAATCTTTAAATGAAAAATGTAAAAAATTAATAGATTCATTCAGGCTAAGAGTAATTTAACAAGAGAGAGAAGAACAATGTATGGTCAAGATCTTTGGATAAGATAACTGTCCAACAAAGTTCTTTGAAGTTTGTGATAAGTTTTTCAAAACAATGTGGATCTGTAGACAGGTTATCTGTGTCAGTCTGAGAGATGCAAACAATCCTCATACCTGGCCATAAAACTCTTGTCGCTATTTAAACCATATTGTAATGTATTAAATTTTAACATGAGTTTAACTTCCCATTCTTTTCTTTGTTGCTGTGTTTTAAAGTTGCCCATAAGCACTGTGACTTTAAAGTCCCTCTCACAGTGTCCATGGCTGTTGAAGTGGGCCGCTACAGGAACATCTGTGTGGCCACGTTTAATGTGGAACCTGTTTTAAATTCATTCTCTGGCAGAGTGTTTGTCCAGTTTCTCTCACATAGAGTGCAGTGTCAGGACATTTCATGCAGAGAATTAGGTAGACCACATTAGATGATCTGCAGGAAAATGATCTCTTTATATGATGTTCAAGTCGGCAGTGTGGTATAACTATACGGTCTGTATTGTAAATGTGGGCACATGTTTTACATCTTTTCTGTAGGCAGGGAAATGTGCCATTTTTTGTCGGTTCATTTAGAGAGCTTCTGACAATTAGTTGCTGAAGGTTTGGTGGTTGTCTGTATGCCAGGAGGGGAGGTTCAGGAAATACATTTTTCAGTGTTTGCTCGTTGTTTAGCATTGGCTGAAGTTCTTTTATAATTTTTTCAAGATGTGGGTTGTAGGTGACAACAAGGGGAAGATAAGAGTTTTATGGCTAGATATGAGGACTGCTTGCATCTCTCAGACTGACACATATAACCTGTCTATAGCCCCATATTGTTTTGAAAAACTCATCACAAACGTCAAAGAACTTTGTTGGACAGTTATCTTATCCAAAGATCTTGACCATACATTGTTCTTCTCTCTCTTGTTAAATTACTCTTAGCCTGAATGAATCTATTAATTTTTTACATTTAAGATTTTTCATTTAAAGATTTACCAGTGTTGCTTCTTGTCCTAGTGTGTGTATATAAACATAGGGTACTCCAGTATCTGTATTACATCTTGCCTGAAGAAGGGGCCTGAGTTGCCTCGAAAACTTGCATATTGTAATCTTTTTAGTTAGCCAATAAAGGGTGTCATTTTGCTTGACTTTTTTCTACATTCATAATGGCTAACACGGTGCAACACCCTAGTACGACATGAAATTTCTATTAATATTGTTCATGTCTATTAATTTAACATTGATGTATTATAAAGCATACAGTCATTTTTTCTGTGGGTGGAACCCGTAGAGGTACGGTGACCATTACATTACTGCTGATGGACTTCTCTCAGCTTATTGTCAGACACATATATGTAGGGGACATCTTCAGGGCTTTTGTGATTCTACCATGATGTGTAGGTTGGCACTATTGCTTATGTATTTTTCTGTTTAGCCAGAGCAGCTCTGACATCTTCCTGTCCTCTTCTCATCTGTAAGTCCTGCCTTTTCCACACAGGGACTCAAATAAGAGCCAACATTCCCAGAAGAAGGCAGTCAATTTGAGACTCATATCTGCAATAGATGCATGTGCAATCTGCCAGTGAAATGGCAATCACCTCAGGTGCCTCAACCCTGAATTATTTTCCATGGCTTTTCTTACACAATATATTTCAGAGGCCATTAAGATTCTTACATTCACTAAGGTTGGTGGATCATTATTATGGATGTTGCTTTGGGTTTTCTGTTTTTTTGTTGATTTTCTTGCTTCTACATTTGGATTTTATCTCTGGATTTCAGATTGGACATGCTTGATTTGGATTGCCTTTTTAGGCATTTGTAAAGGTTCTTTGTTTGCATTGCCATCTCTAACCAGAGGCTTTTAAGGTTTATCCACTCCTATGAAGGGTACTTTTGGCTAATTTTGAACACTTAATCTGTTTTTGGACATTTACAGTCAGTACCCCATTTTGCGCCTCTGCAAGTTTGAAAGTCTACCTTTTGAGCTTTGGAGCATGGCTGCCTGAGGTGAGGTTTGTCTCTAGGAAGGCCAGTGAAGATTCTAGGCTGGTTTGCGTCATCATTGCACAACATTTGCAGGGAAAGACCAGTTATTACTATTGGGGTCAGGAATGGTAAGGGGAACTACTGCAGCCTCCTCGCAGAACTCCCTCAAACAGCCCACATGTTCCTATATTCATGGGCACCAATACTTTGGTCATTTGTTCATCACAAGCCCACTGGTATTATGTACCAGATCTCTTTGCTTCTAACTTATGACTTAAAGGATTCTGTTCTCTTCCACTGCCCATTATCGACACTGATGTCATAGACACCATTCAGTTAACTTAGGAACATTGCCCCCAGTTGGTGGTGGGCTTGTGTCACTTATAATGTTGCAATTGCCAGTGTACTTCCCACCAGGATATATTTTAGCTCAGCTAGTAACTTAAGGAAAGTAAAGGAAACTCTTCTACCAGGCTGTTCATCACATTACCTTGAAATCACTTTAAGAGTTTATAATTTAATATTGTATGGTGGGTGACAAGTCAGAGGTACAGATTACACTTAAGGCCATGTTAAACCTGCAGAGTGTAACATAAGCTGCCTTGCCAGGACAAGTAGTGGTGTATCTAATGAACATACATCACCCAGTAGACTGATGCTAGATAGGGCCCCCGAATATCAGTGAAAGACCACCCTGAACAAAATATCTAATGATTCCCCAGAATACTGGTGGCAGATTAATGAGCAGTTGTCACAGTCAAACATCTTCTAGGTAAGAAACAGAGGCGTAGGAGGGAATGGCAGAAGTGATAATACCTACTAGCCATTAGAGACACGTGATCCTAGACACATTTATATACAGTATTACTGTGCTAAGCCTCAAACACAGACAGCTAAGGAGCCTCCATGGAGTTTTCCCTTTTAAGGTCAATAGTATGTTTAGGGGTGCACTGTACCAGGATATACTAGATGGAGTTCCGGTCTACTTCAAATCTGTGTTTGACTCTGCATATAATTCCAAACAGGGCCTGGAATTTTGATCTCCAAAATGGAAATAAAACCATCTCATTTCAGAATGTGATGCATTTGGTGTTAGTAGGATAAAACTTGACAAAAAACTTGAGCTGCAGGATGAAGAGAGACCAGAGTACAGGTGAAAGCAGAACGGGGAGAGTTATCACACGTCTAAGGGTTGGAAGTAATCCAGCCATCCCATCAGATAGTCAGGGAAATTTAACTAGTCCTGAAAATCTAAAATGAGTTAATGGCTTTAGTGTTTTTTTCCTTTGTTTATTTTGTAACTTTTGTTCTCCTCCTGTTCAAGGCCAGATTAAACATCAATCATATTTGCGACAAGTGTACCAGGATCTGGGGAAGGGGCACCAGCACCAAAAAACTTGTACACAAAATAGGAAACCTAATGCTTCAAGGCTTAACAAGCTGCTTCTACACATCTGCATTTGCTAATGGAATCACAAAAAAATTTTAAAGAGTTAAGTTCCTATGTGGGTACTCATTTGCTAAACACCCACTTATGGTTCAGCTGTGGTGAAATTAATTAAGAACACGAAACAGACAGGCAGGTGTCAGCTTAGTTAGAGTGTCAGCTTAGTTAGGGCATCAACCTAGTGGAATTTTTGCCATGCATTATTATATTGTGAGTTCATGTGTCCTGTCGCACTTAATGCCTTATTTGTATTGATAACTGATCAGAAGCAGGCATATGCCATGGGAATTTACATGTATGACTGTGTGGCAAGTCCATTGTGAGACCTGCACAATTTTCATGTTGTGAAGAATGATGGGCCATTTTGCAGTATCACTGTTTTTACAGCAGACCAAATTAGCTAAGTTCACTATCAGTATTGAGTTGATTAGCTTTTATGGTATGATTAGCAGAATGAATTACTTATGCTAATCTATTAAATGCACAAACATGCAATGCTACCTTCAGTTTGGAGGACACTGTTGCTCAGTATTTCATCCTTCAAGACATAATCATGATATTTCTCGGAAGAAATATAATATATAGTGGATGGCATTCTTGGCACAACTTGAGCAGTCTATTCCACTTCTCACCATGCCTGCAAGAATATAAATGTGGAGTTTCTCTGTGATAACTGATATGCAGAATTGTCTTATAGGACCTCTCACACCTGATGAACTCAAGCTGATGGTTCCCAAATTTTTTAAAAAGTCATCAGAAATTCTGAAGCCACTCAGATCGTGTTGGAACAAGCCTCACACCCAGTGATTAGTGAATTTATGACCTTCAATAACTTTCTCGTAATTTTCTGCCCATATAGTAAACCACTAGTGAGCTGCTATGTTGGGCTAAAATTGTATCGTCAACCCAGCCCTTACAGTGTGCAATAAATAACAACAAAATGAACACAAGTTTATAAAAGCTGACACATTAAAATAAATGTGCCCCGAAGTTGCAAGACTTTTTCTTAGAAAAGATGCAGTGTATAGTACTATACTGACCTGAGGTGTTGTGCAGATGGGTGTATGGATTCAGCCATCTTATGCCAGACTGCTGGTGTGTCCATGAAAGGGACCTTTGGTTTCTTCACATCCCCACTGCCTCACTATCCCCCAGTTCTATGAGCTTACCCAAGTCCCGGGTCCATCCAATGCTTTCCAACTTCCATGCACACAGATTGATAGTCCTCAGCAGCAGGGACTTGTTTAATAAAGTGCTTCTTACAGTGCTGGATCTGCAACCCCCACTCACGCTCTGTACATAGGCTGCTTAAATAGTAGGCTTCTCTGGGCATCTCCACCCTCTCCGCAGTTCTCAGCTTTCTGGAGAATGTGTCCTTCTGGACAAAGTGTCACTACAGTATATTGCATTTGATTTGTGTGAGTGTGATTTTGTGTATTGGTGGAGCAATGGGGACCAGAGATGCGCCGTCGAGTCTTAATCTGGCCCTGCTGTTGTTCTGTAAGTCTTCCTTATATTTATTTACTTTAAGTTTGTTTTTTCTGTACATTGTCCTCTTTGGTCATATTCTGAATACAGACTTGGTGTAAGGGCATCTCATATCATCCTCAACAAATTAAAATTTTCCCCGAGTTTTGACAAGTACAATGAAAAGGTAAATATGTTCCATTAATGCAGAGTACAAAGAAATAACTTAAGGAAATAAATGCTCTATTTTTTCTCATTCTAATTATATATTATATTATATTACTAGCAAAATACCCGTTCTTCGCAGCGGCAAAGTGCTGCCTTAAAATTTTTATTAAGAAGAAAATTAAACCTTTTTAAACTGAGGGAAAATATGCCAATAATTATTTGTTAAGGATCTCTTTGTATACCACATTGTGAGTTCGGCCCTCCGGTTGTAATATGACCAAGCTGTGCGCTGAGCTTACTCTTAAGCATGCAACGTACAGCTGGCCATGTGAAAAGCAATCTTGTCTCAGATCTGCTGTCATAATTGGTTTGAGTTTCATGGTTTGTTTCAATTACGACAGTATTTGTAGGACTTGTGTTGAAGAGACATTCGGCATCTGTCAAGCGTTGTAAGTATACAACCAGTTTCATCGATAACTTCACATCCAGCCTTTGAGAGTTTAAACATTCATAAACATCAAAATGTCCACTACTGAAATCGTCATCTATGAATCTAAGATGTTTAAGAGGCATTGGCGGTTGTCCAAAGGTGTAAAATATTTGGCCATTGCGGTTCACTTGAAAGCGACAACCGAACAATTCAGCGGTAGCCATCAACTCACATGCAGATGCATAGGTGAAGGGCTTAAGCATTTCACTCTTATAGTGCTCATGTGTAGTATAATTATCTCCTGTACCGTCATCAGTCCACACCTTGAACCTGTCCCAGTCATTCAACCTAATATGGCCGTGCAATATGTAACAAAGAGAATGGAAAAGGTAGGTGCCATCTCTGGGCATGGAAACCACTCGGTAACTGACAGTTCTTTGATCGATGGTGATCACCTCAATAGACATGGTAATGGGGGTACGGTTGGAATGATAAAGGAAATTGGTACCTGAACAATTTAAAGTAAGTCTAAAATACCTACAGAATAACGATAATCATAATAAATGAACAATAAAACAGCAGAGAAGCCGTGGATTAAATAAAAAGGCTGTAGTTATCAGCAGGGAGACGTGAATCCCGTGGCGAAGCAAGGAAGGGAATGTAGAAACTGGAGTGACGGACGGCCTTATATAGGCAGGCAGTCAACAATGTGGGAGGCGTTGGGATGGAGGACCCAACGACGCCTCACATGGTGACCGAGCTGCAGGCTATGGACATATATATGTACGTAAATAGGATTCAGTTAGCGTTGGGAACCCGCGTACCAGATTTCTTGAAGATGGGCCCATAAGTAACAAAGACTGTTGAAAAGTTCAGTGGCGTCATACCACCAAAATACGTACATTGGTTTCAGTTAGCGCAGGGAAGCCGCCTACCAAATTTCGTGAAGATGGGGCCATGAATAAGAAAGTTCAACATGGTGAACGTTGTCAAACGTTATGACCGTTACGCGTAGAATTTCGAAATGAAACCTGCTTAACTTTCGTAAGTAAGCTGTAAGGAATGAGCCTGCCAAATTTCAGCCTTCTACCTTCATGGGAAGTTGGAGAATTAGTGACATTTGGAAAATTCAATATGACGGCCGACAGTGGCGTCATACCAACGAAATAAGTACATACATCGGTTTTGGTTAGTGCAGGGAAGCCACCTACCAAATTTCGTGAAGATGGGGTCAGCCTTCTACCTACACAGGAAGTTGGAAAATTAGTGACGTTGGAAAGTTCAATATGGCGGCTGACAGTGGCGTCATACCATCGAAATAAGTATGTAAATCGGTTTCGGTTAGCGCAGGGAAGCCACCTATCATGGGGCCATAAATAAGAAAGTTCAATATGGCGGATGTTGTCGACCATTATCAACCATTATGACCGTTACATGTAGAATTTTGAAATGAATCCTGCTTAACTTTTGTAAGTAAGCTGTAAGGAATAAGCCTGCCAAATTTCAGCTTTCTACCTACACGGGAAGTTGGAGAATTAGTGATGAGTGAGTAAGTGAGTGCTTTGCATTTTATTAGTATAGATAAAATATAATATTATATTAGCTGCGCTACGCCCATGCTGTAAAAAGCCTGACATCCTAGAAACTATTGAAATTGGCAGAAAAAAATTTGAAATCCAGAGATGTCAGGTAATTGAAAGAAACTTCTCTGGGCATCTCTCTCCTAGGAGGTTTCGTTTTGCCGACATGCTTGCATCGTTTGTGCATTAGTGGTGAGAGGAAAAGTAAAAGGGATACGGTTTTGCCGATGTTAGCAGCTAAGTGACTTTGTCTTTCTTCTGAGGTTTCATTTTGCTGATGTGCTGGCCCCGCTTGTGTTATTAGTGGCTAAGTGAGTTTTCTGTTTCTTCAGAGGTGTAACCTTTATTATCCCATCTCCACCTCTCACTTCCAGGCCGGACAGACACACACACTTCCATGCATAGATGTTTATATATGAGATTATATTATAGTATTAATTCATAATTATATTAATTCTAATTATAACTCCTTTCAAAGGTAATGGGAGATGAGTGCACCAAACCAGGAGGCAGTTTGACATGTTTGTGGTGACACTTCCATCCATTGATCTGTTTTCAGACTCTGCTTTTTCCATCAAATAAAAGTGCATTGAAGCCATAAATGTTACACAAACTCAAAGTAGAAGGAATGTAGTAAAATTCTCAGGAAACCAACATGCCATCGTTACTGGCAGCCAGAGTCTATTTTAGCAGCATCAAGTTAAATGTCTGGAACAAAACCCAGATGGGATGTCATTCCTTCACAATACACCCCTAAACACAACTTACACTTGTCCAAAAACTTGCACCATAAAAACCTGTGTGGATGCTGGCCCGGACACAGACAGACGGACATCTTATGTTCACCCAACACACGTTTATTTATAATATTTACAAGTTTTTGTGCACTCACACACCCCAGTGCCTCCAGCACCGATTCCCCCAATGTCCAGGCCACACAGTTCCAGTGCCTTTCTCCTGGCCGCCTCTAGTCCTCCCTCCAGCTCCATCCTCTTCCGCCCGACTTCTGCCAATGACTGGAGGGAGGTGGCCCCTTAAATGGGAACCCAGATGGGCTCCAGCTGCTTCCCGGCATTCCTCCGAAGCCACGCTCCTGTGTGTTGTTGAAGTGCCGGCTGCGCACCCGGAAGCCGTCCGGGTGTCCCCTGTCGTCTTCCCCCCAGCACTTCCTGGTGTGGCAGAAGTGCTGGGCTCCTGGGATATTCAGGCACTGGGGCGCCGCCTGGCGGTGGCCACCGGGTCCCTACAGGGCTGGGCTTCCAAGCCCTTCACCCGAGGCCCCCAACATAACCAGGACGGACGCCCCCTCGCTATCTGGAGGAGGCACAAGGACACGTGGGTCCAAGCGACACTCCCCGAAAGGGCAGCACGTCCCCAGAGAGAGTCCTACTATGTCCCCAGGGTCCAACACGGCACCCTGGAACATTTCGTTTTGGCACCCCCTCCGACGCCAACGCGCCCCTCTGGTCTGCGCCGCTCTCGCCCCCAGGAGGGCAGGTCCCAAACGACGTCGGCTCCAGCGCTCGTCGGGGCTTCAGTCCTGTAAAAAGAGAAAAGGGAGGGCCAGAAGCACTGCCTGGACACTCACCCCGAGCGTCCTGTCGGTCTCTGTATCGGCAGTCCTCTTCCCCCCCACCGACAGCCCACGACTTGCCTGTTTGGCTCCTCCGCTGCAGGTTCCATGCCCGTCCCTTCGATGTCAGTGGGACCGCTCTCACAGGCGGCTCACCCAGCCGATTCCCTCTGCCTCCGCAGAGGACGGCCTTTCTCCGGACGCTCGCTCCTAGCGAGATGTCCCTTCCTATCGGAGGAACCGGTATTCACCCCTCGGTTCCTCCTTCTCCCCTTGGACGCCTTGACGGTCTGGGTCTGAGCATGGCAACAGCTCAAATCCAGCCCCATCTACGTCCCTGCAGAGCGACAGGAGACTGCCGCGGGCTTGGAGCGCAGGGCGCTAGGACCCAGGGCACTCATCAGCCCCTGTCCTACCAGCCCATGCGTGTTCGCTCTCCTTGCTCCGCTGGCAGTCTGCACCGCCGCGTCCGCTGTTGGGGAATTGGCTACTTGAAGCCGGTCTTCCTTTACACAGTCACGGCCGTGTTCGGCGAATCCCCCCTCATGCTTTACAGAGACGGTGTCACCTATCTTCCCCGCAGTACTCTGCCGGCCACAAGCTCCAGCGTTGCGCCGATCCTCCGTGTCATACGGTGTCTCCTCCGACGCGACCGCCTTCCACTGCAGCTTCTCCAGCTGGACGGCGAGAGCACTTAGCATCTGTAACAAAGGCGACTTGGCGGGCCAAAGGGATCCCTGCGGCTCGCGCCGAGCCGCTGGTGAAAACAGAGAGACAGACGCCCGTGGGCTTACCTGTCGATCAGCTCCACTCGTCACCTGCCTCCTGTGGGCCACTCCCTTTGGTCCAATCAGGTCTCTTCTCGGCACGAGACTGGCATTCCTTGGTCCCGCCTCTGTACCGTCATTTGCGGGCACACAAGACACACCGGCCAATGCCGTGCCTGTCAGTGGGCGGGACATCCGGCCTGCGGCCATTTTGGCTCTTTCCTCCCCAGTGCGGCGGCATGCTGGCTCTTCAGGTTGCAGCGTCTCCTAGCTGCTGCTGCGTTAACGAGGCGCCGTGGTTCGACAGGCGCCTGCCGCCAACTAGGATCCGGGCAGCCCCAGCCTGTCGAAGACAAAACAAACACGGGCCCACAGGGCCCTTTGCCAGCAAGCAGGACACTTACCTCCTGGGTCCTGTCTGTCCGGGGAAACATCCCCGGCATGGCCTCGCTAGGCGGCCCGCGGCAGCACGCTGCACTCCAGCAACGCCCATTATCCTTCCTCCGCACCTGGGAAGCTCGGCCATAATGCGGTCCGGCGGCGGTCCGTGAGGTGAACCGCTCCTGCGGGGTTGTGCACACACCGCTCCCGCGGCGAGTGTGTGGGGTCTGCTGCTGTGCCAGGCCGTCCACAGAATTATTTTTAAGCGCAGGTCCCCGGCTTGAACCAGGCAGAGCATCCTGCCGACTATGCCACTGTGGACGCTGGCCCGGACACAGACGGACATCTTATATTCACCCAACACACGTTTATTTATAATATTTACTAATTTTTGTGCACTCACACACCCCAGTGCCTCCAGCACCGATTCCCCCAATGTCCAGGCCACACAGTTCCAGTGCCTTTCTCCTGGCCGCCTCTAGACCTCCCTCCAGCTCCGTCCTCTTCCACCCGACTTCTGCCGATGACTGGAGGGAGGTGGCCCCTTAAATGGGAACCCAGATGGGCTCCAGCTGCTTCCCGGGATTCCTCTGAAGCCACGCCCCTGAAGTGCCGGCTGCGCACCCGGAAGCCGATCGGGTGTCCCCTGTCGTCTTCCCCCCAGCACTTCCTGGTGTGGCGGAAGTGCTGGGCTCCCGGAATATTCAGGCACTGGGGTGCCACCTGGCGGTGGCCACGGGTCCCTACAGGGCTGGGCTTCCAAACCCTTCACCCGAGGCCCCCAACATAACCAGGGCGGACGCCCCCTCGCGGGCTGGAGCCCGGCCGGGGACCACACCTGCTTCAAATTATATCATTAACACTAGAAACCCTGAAGCCTACGAAAATAATTTTAATCCTGGCCCACCTTAAATTCCTCTGAATTAGCATATTTTGTTTTGTAAATGTGTCAATAAGCACAAGCAGAAAGTAGCCTGCTATCCAATTCCCCAATTGTTGTAGAAAGGGCAAAAAGTTCTCCCAACTTAAGTCTTGTTTATCTGGGAGTAAGGTGCCTGGAGTTGTATAGGGTAAACAATATATTGTTATTTGGGACACATAAATTTCATATGTGTTCCGTGTCTACAATGATCTATGTAAATTTAAAATGACAGGAAATGCAAGAAATGTTGAACATATAACTTAAAAAAGAAACGTATAAATCCAGACATCATTACTATTAACATGGAGAGAAAGCTAATAAGCTTTTAGCTCAAAAAATTCACAAGCAAGAAGTGCGCAACGCAATCTCAGTAATCACCAACACGAACGGTGATAAAATCATCGACCACAAAAATATAACGCACACTTTCAGAGACTACTATAAATCCCTATATACTACTGAGTTTAAAGAAGACAATACACAATCTAATGCATTTCTGGATACATTACAGATATCACAAATAGACACTTTTAGTGCAGAGGAACTTGATAAACCTCTGCCGTTATCAGAATTACTAGATGCTATAAAGTCACTTCAAGGCGGGAAAGCAGCAGGCCCTGATGGCTAACCTGCAGAATTTTATAAGAAATTCTCTGCTCAGCTAGCTCCCCTCCTATTAGCAACATTTACAGAAGCCAGAGACAACCAAACTCTTCCTCAAACTTTTCCCAAAGCACTAATCACCGTTTTTCCAAAACAAAATAAGGACTTATTACAATGTGCATCATACAGACCAATTTCACTTCTGAATAATGATGTTAAAATACTCTCCAAAATCATAGCTAGAAGGATGGAGAAAGTGCTCCCCTCGGTAATATCACAAGATCAAAATGGTTTTATCAGGGCCCAATCTTCGACGCCTGTTTAATGTAATATACTCACCAACTAAATCAAACACCCCAGAAATAATATTATCATTGGATGCAGAAAAAGCATTTGACATGATTGAATGGAAATACCTTTTTACTACATTGGAGAAATTTGGGTTTGGCCCGAACATTTGTGCATGGATCAAATTACTGTATACCAATCCAGAAGCTTCAGTTTGTATCAACAACATTTGTTCAGACTACTTTAAACTAGAATGTGGTACTAGACAAGGATGCCCCTTGTCACCGCTACTGTTTGCAATTGCCATTGAACCACTGGCAATACATTGTCGAAATACTGATCAGATAAAGGGGATTATCAGAGAAGGACTGGAACAGAAAATTTCATTATATGCAGATGATATGGTACTGTATATATCAGACCCACAAAATTCTGTGCCTGCAGTCTTAACAGCACTCACAGAATTTCAAAAGATCTCTGGTCTCAGAATTAATCTGAATAAAAGTGTACTCTTTCCAGTGAATTCTCAAGCATATAATATTAGATTAGACACCCTACCTTTTATCATTGCAGAACAGTTTAAATACCTAGGGGTAAACATCACAAGTAAACATAAAGCTCTTTATCAACAAAATTTTGCCGTCTGCATGGAAAAAATTAAGCAAGACTTGCATAGATGGTCAACCCTTCATCTCACTCTAGCTGGAAGAATTAACACTGTTAAGATGAATATTCTTCCTAAGCTCCTTTTTATTTCAAAACATCCAATATACATCAATAAATCATTTTTAAGCAATTAGATTCAACAATAACCTCATTTATTTGGAACTCAAAACATCCACGATCAAAGAGCGACCCTACAAAGACAAAAGGCAGAAGGTGGCATGGCTCTACCTAACTTCCAGTTTTATTACTGGGCAGCAAATATACAAGCGATAAAAACCTGGACACAAATAGAAGAACATACACAGGCTTGGTCCGCAATAGAAGTAAAATCCTGCAGTACTTCTTTATATTCCCTGCTCTGTGCCCAATAAAGCAAGTTATCGGCAATACACTAATAACCCAATTGTGCTTCACTCACTTAGAATATGGAACCAATGTAGAAAGCATTTTAAGACGGAGAAGCTTTTATCTGTGGCACCTCTGCAAGAGAACCACCTCTTTCAACCTTCAAACATATGCAGTTTTAATATCTGGAAAAAATTTGGGATTAACTTGCTTAGAGATCTTTATATAGACAACGTCTTTGCATCCTATGAACAATTACATTCCAAATTTAACATTCCAGCTACACATTTCTTTCACTATCTTCAAATTAGGAACTTTGTTAAACAGAACCTTCCGATTTTCCTCATCTTGCACCCTCATCCATGCTGGAAAAAATATTGCTCAATCTCAAGGACTCAGACACCATCTCTGCAATATATAAAATCATTTTACAATCCCTCCCTTTCAAAGATCCAAGAGGACACTGGGAAAAAGATCTCTCAATTAATATATCAGAAAAGGAGTGGAAAGTAGCAATGCAGAGAATTCACTCGAGCTCCATATGCAAAGCATACAATTATACAACTCAAAATTATATATCGAGCACATCTGTCTCGTCTAAAACAAAATGTTTCCAGGGCATGATCCAACCTGCGAACGCTGCAATCAAGTCCCAGCCTCACTGGGTCACATGTTCTGGGCCTGCACCAAATTAACATTATTCTGGACCAAAATTTTTAATTACCTTTCAGACAGCCTTGGTCTCACAATCCCTCCTAACCCATTAACAGCTGTGTTTGGGGTTCTTCCAGATGGGTTTAAAGTGGAGAAAGACAAACAAACTGTGATTGCACTCACTACACTTTTGGCACGCAGACTTATTCTGCTAAACTGGAAGAACCCAAACTCTCCTCTTTTAAGTCAGTGGGAAACCGATGTGTTATATTATTTGAAATTGGAAAAAATCAAATACTCAGTTAGAGGATCTGTATTGACTTTTTACAAAACATGGCAGGATCTAATCAGTATTATTTTAAAATAAGCTCTTAAAGCACAGTGGAAGCAATTATTTCTGTATTTCTTTGTCTTCTGCATTCATCTCTATTGGCTTATCAAATTTATTAATTTAGCCTTAAATTTTACGCCGTTTGCCTTGCTCTCTCTGTCTCGGGGTGGGGGTCGACTTGTTCTTAACTTAATTTTACTTTTTGTAAAATTGATTGATTGATTTGTTTGGAATGATTGAAATAAAATTAACAAAACTTCAAAAAAACAAATAAATAAATAAACATTTTTCATACTTTAGTAATAATTGACAAAATGTAGACATGAGCATAATATGTGAAGGCTGAAGTTCAAATATCAAACGAACACTTTAACAAAAGGTACACATATAACAAAACAAGCACACTTTTATTCAAGAATATAACAGAAGAAAAATATATTGGGTTAGGGTACAATGCTGACATGACCGCTTGGGTGGCGCAACAGTAAGAACTGCTCACTCATAATTAAGAAGTCGTAGGATTGAAGCTGGGCACTCTCCAGAATTACCATGTTGAGTAGTGAGCTGCTCTTATTGTTATTATTGTACAATAAAAACATGAGTTTTTTCATAGGCTTCAGGGCTTCTAGTGTTAAGTACAGTGTAGTCACAGAGCACACTCCATTCCTGATGTACACCATACAGAGAGAATATTGTATAATATAGTAAAATATGAGTCCATCTTATTGGGGTCAAAGAGTCCTAGAAAGCAATCAAGGCTCAATAATGGCTCTAAGACCAACTTAATCCAACCCCAGGGTTGTGCAGGGCCAAAGCCTATCCTGGCAGTATCAGGCTCAAGGGAGGAGTCCACCATGGTTGAGAAGCTAGTCCATCTCAGGGCAGTGACTGGTGCTGGCCATGAAACTACAACTCTACAGTAAAATGGGGGCAGCACTGGTAATTTGCAACCTAAAAGACCGTAAATTAATTCTGAATGTAACCATTACAGTGCTGTTAAATGCATATGCCGCTGTGCCACACTTTATAGATTAAGGAAGTTAATTAATGCAGTGTCAGTTTGAAATTTATGAAGTCTTCATTTTTATCTTCTGTCCTCATGTATGCTCACTTACACTGATATTTTGATGTACTGGTCTTCTTCTAGACTACTATGTCTATAATTAAAAACCTTTGCTTAATTGAAGCCCAGAGCAAGTGTTAAAGTAAAAAGTAAAAGCAATTTCTGACAATCACAACATGTCTGGCAGTTCAACGAAATGTGTATATGTGATATGTGTGATTTTTTTTCCCACTAGAGATCTTTATTTAAACACTAGCTGTATATACAATACTAGCAAAATACCCGCGCTTCTCAGTGGAGAAGTAGTGTGTTAAAGAAATTATGAAAAAGAAAAGGAAACATTTTAAAAATAAAGTAACATGATCATCAATATAACTTATTATTTTTATTTTAGTATTGACAGTGAATTTAATGATTGTAAAGAGTTTAATTTATGATTGTAAATGCACATTTTTAGGATGTAAGGATCTCTTTGTAAACGTTTGCAGTTCGGCCCTCGGGCTGTTAAATGACCAAACTGTCTGCTGAGCTTACTCTTGAGCATGCAATGTAAAGTTGGCTATGTCAAAAGCAATCTTGTGTCAAGTCAATGCCGACCTTTTTTAGAGTCTGGCCCTGTGACTTATTTATTGTCATAGCGAAGCAGAACCTTACTGGAAATTGGAGGCGTTTGAATTGGAATGAGAGGTCAGAGGGTATGAGAGGGATGCGAGGAATAAATACAGTCTCCCCTGAGCCAGTTCCAGTGAAGACAGTTGCCTCAATGAGGTTCTTGTACAGAGATTTGATCTGAAGGCTGGTGCCATTACAAAGTTTTGGTGGTTGTAAGTTTCTTAGTAAAACGGTGGAGTAAACGAAAAGGCAGGAGTCACCAGCAGGAAGACGTGAAGGAAGGCCAACAATAACAGGCTTAAAGCAGTGGAGTAAAGAAGAAGGGAGCAGTGAGCATGACGAACAGCTGAGGAAAGTAAGGAAGTGAGTGAGGAGGCACATGAGCGCAGGATGTTGGTAATGTATATAGGCAGGAAGCCAACCACGTGGTAGGTGCTCGGACAGCGGCCATGCAGAAAAAGGAAGGAGGACAGGGGGAGGCCCTTGTGCATCTCTGCTGTGAAATAAATCATCTGGTAATGGAAATAAGGAATGAAACTGGTAAAAGGAAAGTTCAGATCTGAAAGTTCCTTGCGGCATAATGGTGAGAACCGCCAAAAACGAAGACGTTATTTTTGAAATTTCGTTACGGGGCACAGCACAAAATGAAACTTACTTAACGTTTGTAAGTACAGTGTAAAGGATGAGCATGCGAAATATGGGCTTCCTACTGTATTATTGTGGTATTATCCTCTACTTACCCTTTACCTGTCTCCTTCAGGGTAAGTGTTCTAATCAAGTTCGTTATCGGGTTGGTCTACTGTTGCACTTTAAGATGAACACACACACACACATAGATAAACACACACACAGACCCTAACCACAACAGTGCCCCATGAATGACACACACACGCTGATTAACCCTTATCACTTTAAACCACACAAGTGCTATAGGAATAACAGCCTGTCATTCAGCACTTCCAAGAGACTTACTTATTTTCAGCACGAACAACATACGATGTTTTAGTGATATCTCAGACCTAAATATTACTTTTGGTCTACAAGAATACATTTAAACATACAAAGACTCAGCACTCTTGACTATAAGCCATTTATCAGAGAAGAAAACCTTCTTTATCGTATTTGTCCCTAACTATTGAGTAGCGCTCTCACTCTCAGGCTTATAAACCTCGCAGCACAGAAATAATGGCAAAAATCCAGCTGTCACCAGGTGCTCAAAGAAATCTAACTTATTACTTCAGTCACTCTAGACATTAAGACAAAGCATAGAAAGTTAAAAGCAGCATGGTATTTATTACAAGAATAATAATAATACCACAGGAACAAAGAATACTAGAAAATAGGTACTGATAGGAAAGTCTGAATATATAGTCCTTAGAAAAAGCTTACGAAAAAGTTACAGATGACAAGGATGAATGTCCCAGGGAGGCGTTTGATTTAGCAATCGATGTTCATGGTGCCGTTCTGACGACCAGTGCCATCTTCGTCCGTTCCTCTTCTTCTTCTTCTTCTTCTTGCTTCTCCTCTTCGCTTCTCTCTCAAACCAAGGCATATTTATTATGAAATGTCATACCTTGGTTTCACAACATGGACCTGATTGGCTGGCTGTCAAAATGATTGATGAATTAATTCACTGTCCATTTTCCCAAACAACAAAACCTTTGATGTACTCTGAGGTATCAGTAGTTCTTCCTGTCCCAGGCTGTAAACCAAACTGTTGTTCCAGATGTCCATCCACAAGGTAATCAATAGCCTGAGGTATCAGCTCAGCATTCTTTCCCAGGCTGTAAACCAAATTAGCACTAAGCTATAAACAAGTATTATAAAAGTAAGGTGTAAGGGAAGAAAAGCTGCTTTAATTTGTCTTAGTTCATCTGTTGTCTTGTCTCGAACAAAATATAATGGAAACCAAAATGTACAGATTTTATACACCATAACACCTACATATATTGGAAGTCGAAGAAATAGTGAGGAGGGTTTTTCCCTTATCTATATATACAGTTTAGGGGGTACACCCATTTCCCCCCCTTGGGTGTTGCAATAGGACATGAAACATACCTAAGTATTCTAAGTACACTGCAAGGAATGAGCACACGAAATTTCAGCTTCCCACCTATATGGAAAGTGGGAGAATTAGTGATGAGTCAATGAGGGCTTTGCCTTATATATATGTATATAGATTTGCATTGTTTTTCAGTATTCAACCCAGTGTGAAAGGGTTTCTGGGTTGTGGGCTACTTTGTCTTAACACAGGAATTGATTAAGCAATATTTTAGTGAAAATGCATGTGTCTTACACATTTTTAATATTTAAACTGGATGGGATGTGGCACAAGTAACATTACATTTTTTCATGGATGTTTTGATATTGCTTGTTGTTTCCAGCATTGGGCACTGTCCACTTACATTGAAGAATACATTTTATTAGCTTTGTTTTGCATGAAAACATGAGATTAAAAAAATTTCATGACCATTTCTTTTATTTACAATAAATTTTGTTTTTTGTATAGACAATGGCCAATTGACAATAGAGGAAATTAAAATTGTAAAAGAGAAAGTTAAAAATAAAGTCACAGTCCCGGAGACTACTGCCAACTAGACACCTACCCACTCCTGGGTTTTCTACTGTATAGTGGAGTCTGTGCTGGCGATCCAATCTTTCCAACCAATGATTCCAACACTCTTTATCTGAGATGACATTGCAAGTGGGCAGCCTGGTAGTTCAACAGTGGCCCAAAGTGCCACATCCAGATACAAGAAGAAAAACAGAATAGAGGAGTGTTGATAACAGTTTAAGTATATGGTGATACTTATATATCTGTACAAATTTCTAACCAATAGAAATACAGCATGCACAGAAATCTGTAGCTCTGGTCAGGGTATGCTAGACTAAAGTAGGGAGTTTTCAGCCTGGATTTAAAAAACTGAGACTGAAGGGGCATTTCTTATATTAGCAGGTAGATCTGTAATGTATTAAGCACTGCAATCAAAGTGCAGGATTGGGGTTTTGGTTTAGGGGGCAGTTTTCAGCACTGAGACTGGTGACTGGAGTTTGATGGAACAGAATGGATAACCAAGATCAGAGCTGATATTCCTCTAAAAGTGAGGTAGTCAACAGCAAAAAACAGCACTTGCTAAACATTGAGCTTTGTATATTCCTTGAATTTTGCCAAACTTTCTCTTTCTGTTTCAGAACGTAATCACATTTCTTTTTTCCTGTAAAGAACACCACCCCATCCTTCAGTCATCCTTCAGTCACCACCCTATTGGTTAGTGGTGTCATTGGCATGGGCCGTCAGTCACTTCTGTTGTGTGCTTCATTGTTCCCCACATGTGCTACATAATATGGCACACAATCGTGGCTTGCCCGTACCTGAAGAGATGAGGTATGATGAACCTGACCCTGAACCACCAAATGATCAGCAACATTGCACAGCATTTGAATGAATGTAATTAACAGAATGTAAAAACAGGTAAGCAAAAGCATTTTTTATTTTTTAATTAATTCACTTAATTTGTGGTCATTATCACACAGTACTGCGTTTATATTTATAGTTTGATTGCTGCATCTCTTACTGCATCTACTAATGGTATTTTGTGATTCCAGAACAGCATCCGTCAGCACACGGCCAGATGATCACCAATCGGTTTCCGAGGCAGGGGTGTGTGAGCAGCCAGCGCCCAAAGATGTGGTCAGCACAGAAGCAACATCATTATCGCCTGGAGCCACATTCTCAGCATGGGGATCAGCTTTTCTAATAATGTCTGGAACTGAAAAAACAGTAATTAATACTGCATTTGCTGCCTGATTGTTTGTCTTATTACACATGCAAATTATGAATTGCAGAATCTCCATCCCCCGCAGGTAACAAGTGTGTCGCCAATAATTGCAACAACTCGCTGCTCACATGGCGGAAACCTCAGGGGTTCACTACCTCCTCCAGTGTGTTGACATTCAGATAGTGGGCTATGAATCTCCTTTTCACAGTGACTTTGATGACTGGTACAGTGCGATTTTCTGATCCTGATCTTTTGCATGCATTCGCCACCCTATGCCACCCAACCAATTTCCATTTGTTGCTTATTGCAGTGCCTAAGCCACCAAATAGTACATTTTTCTTTGCCTTTACTTCACTTAGCAGGACCTCCATTTCGCATTCTCTGAAGTTTTTTTTTCCCCATGCTTTTGCCGTTGTCTTTTCATGAAACACTGAAGGTAAGGGGAAATTTAGATTGATTTGCATATTCAAAGGGGTGGGCAACAGGCATGTGCACGTACGTTACATTTCACACTGACTGGGATTTATGGAGCAGAAGAACATGGAATTTGGCTTTTGTATCTGGATTATTTGTGCATACGCACATTTCCACTTTTGTCTGTACACCATGCTTTAGTGTGAATTCTACGCACAGCGTTATGCATAAGGCCCCTGGCAACAAAACCCAAAAACATGGTTAGCGTGCATTGCTAAATGCCGTATGGTCATAGCCATCAAAGTAATTCTCCCAAAACAGCATTGACTGTGCCAAATAAAATCAAAGTTTGTGTCACCATCTCAACAATAAAAATACAAAACAATGAAAACAAATGCATAAATTATTCCACAAATGATAAAAATTCATTGTGGTTGCCCAAACTTGGAGTCACAACAATATTTAGCCAGACTCTGCTTTTTTTATAACATGAAATGCTTCACCTATCTCAAGGAGTATTTCTCAGTCTTTTACAAATTATGCAGCCATCAGGCTTTCCAGATAAGACATTTTTCTTACCTGGCCTTAAAACTCAATTATGGCAGGCCTGTCCTCGAAGTCATGTTTTTTTAAGTGGCATCAAGAGGAGTAAAATATCTTCCACAAAATGTTACTGCAACTGCTATATGCAGAATTATCATTCAGGTGACCCACGTAAGTATCACACTCTTAGCAGTTTTCCCAGCCTTGCTATAGTCTGAATGCTTCTGAAGTCTGGCCAATCCAAACTCCCTAAAACCTGCTGAGACAAAATAATCAAACATCCCTTAAAGATTTTGCTTCTTTGTTTCAAGATGGCCCGGAAGGATTTTCTCAAGCTTGCCACCTGCTATCCTACTTCAGAGAGCATCAGTATTCAAACAGATTACAGAAAATCCTTGATGAGAGGGAAACAATTGACAAATGGCATTAAGCTTATCACTTGAGAAGTTCTGGTGCAAAGCTCTCCTGCTATTAAGATAGGAAATGTCTGTACCATTGGTTGTATTGACAGACCTTGGAAATTAATATTTTGTTACTAGTTGTTTGACAGAAGCTGAAACACTGAAAATTCAGACCCCAAGAGAAAATGAGAGCATGCTGATGATTTCTAAAGAATTCCATGGAAAAGTTTATTTCCTGACAGCTTTTTTTTTTAATCTGCCTGTGGATACTTAGATTTTGTAAAATCTACAGTATACACAAATGATTTTATTCTAGCTAATTTCATTCTCTTAGGCCGCAAGAAATATCAACAAGTTAATCAATCATTAAGAAGTATGCTATGACCCTCATCAGAAAAAGTGGTTGAGAAGATGAGATGAGATTATGAAGTGTGCTACACCTTTCATTAGGTGCTGTAAAAATATAAGAATATAATATAAAAGTACACAAATTAATGTTTTATGGCAATTTACAGCAGGCGAGGAGGCCCTAGCATCTAATAATTATTTTGGGTCTTTTATTTAGGCTAAACTGGGATTAGGCTAGTTAGAGTATACACAAATGGTACTGTCTCATGAGGGGAGGCTGCCTTAAATCACTTTACTAAAGATGAACTCTCCTTATCTTTCTTAACTTAAAATAAAGTAAGGGACACTTTATTTATGGGCGAATATCATGTATGAAAATATTCCTACATACAATTTACCCATATATATTAGGCTATATTCACTTTACAAACCTCATTGTTCAATTCCGATTTTTTGCTCAGATTAGATTTGCCTATCCTGACAGTTCACATTCATAAGTAGATGTGACCAGGATCAAACTGCAATGTGAACGCATCTGTACTCCGAAACGGCACATTAATATGTTTGTCATCTGTCTCATCAACAACAGAAAGTCATACTTGTGAAATGACATATGGTATAAAAAGCTAATGTAGGCATTGCAGTTTGCTTTGCAGGACGGTAAACAGTTCATTCGCTGTACATGATTAGGTTAAGTAGGTGAACAAAAAGCCAGTCGGCTAGCTTTTGCTGTTTTCGCAGCCATTGCTGGCACTGCTACACCAAGAGATCTATGGATATGAGAAAGGAGCCTGCGAGCTATTCTTATTTATTCTTTGTTTTTCCGTTTAGGTATTCCTTTTTGCTCTTGCATTTTTCTTTTGAATTTGGCCTTTGTAGATCAGAATTCTGTTTCTAGAGTTTAAAACCAGGCTGGTGCCATCATTATGCCACATCTGAAACTATGCCATCTACTGTAGTTTAGGAGATAAACCTGGGTTTTGAGTTTTGTTGAACACAGCAGACCATGGAAACGAAGTGGTATTGTGGTAAAATGCAAAACATATTGTGACGTGTGAGTCACTGTCTTGCACCCCAAAACACGAGGTTGAGTCTCAGTACTTTAGCAAAACCAGCTTTATTCAACTTGAAGCAGGAACAGCACGGTTATTTATTGTAGCTGGAGCTACCACTCTCCTATACACAGACAGAGCAAACCAGCAGGGTCAGGGCGAGGTTAGTAGCCAAGTTATATTGTTCCCTACATTTACAACGTTCCTTGCATCACCAGTTGACGACAGGCACTTATAGCGTGACCGTAATTGCCTCAGAGTTGCTTCCGCAGTGTTATGTTGCTTCTTTCTTGGTACCCTCAGATGAACATACAAAAATATACAAAGTACATACAAATTACACAGTCAGACAGGGGTCCACATAGTCTTTGCGTCAGTGTTGCCATAATAAAAATGTTGAGTCCTTTGTCTGTATTTTCCCACTCAAGGTTCAAGCTGTCCAGGACAGTTGTTTTCATGAATGTCCAGAGAATAAAATGAAGTCATTGGTACAAGGAAAGTGGTCCCTGTATTCATCTACAAAGCCAACAAATTGAATTTTTTTTTTTCATTTTGGATTTCATTCAGGGCACATGCAATAGTAAGTTCATGCTTGACGAAAAAGTGCATTCACTAAGGTAAGAGCTGCCTCTAATACCTCATCTCTCTCTCTATCTCTAACTAATTAATTGATTCTGCTGTAAAATCTTATGTGGGGAAAAGAGAACATAAAAGCTCTGTCATTTGTTAAATGAGCCTCTCGCAAAATATTTCTGTGTGATTCAACCTAAAGGATATAAGGAGTGAAAAAATATGTCCTAAGAATGTGACACCGAGGCTCTGATGGGACTTCGCAATGGAAAGAAACCAGGAATTGATGTAATGCCTGTGGGATTTTTATTTTAAGCGATTTGGTTGGCATGTGAAAAGAAGCCGTTTGATGTCTAGAGGAATGTGGCGGGCACCAGAGACTCTGGGGCATATTTTTCATTGCGACTAGCAAGCTATTACATCTTACATCTGCCCTCTATCAATTTCAGCAGTAAACATATATTTCACACAATCATGTAATCCAGGAGCACTCGAAATGAGACGT
The DNA here is from genome assembly GCF_016835505.1 of Polypterus senegalus. Taxonomy (NCBI): domain Eukaryota; kingdom Metazoa; phylum Chordata; class Cladistia; order Polypteriformes; family Polypteridae; genus Polypterus; species Polypterus senegalus. Next base: position 92,566,354 of record NC_053164.1, read on the forward strand.
GACTGGTGTTCCAGCTGACCCCACGGCTACCCACAGCAATCCGTTGGTTCAAGTGTGACAGCCTGAAAAGAAAGACTGAAAAAAAGTTAACTAAAGAAGCTGCTCCAGAAGAACCACAGGATTTCTGAGTTAAACTATAGCTGGTATCCACAAAAGGATTGTTACCAGAATAAATCTCCAGTAAACTTAGGGAAAGCCTAGTTTTAATTTCACACTCTACAGCACTTATTCATCCTAAATATTTTCTATCTACATCCATGAGAAATTGATACCCGGAAGCCAAAACTGTGTTTTCAAAGTTCATTTTAAACAACCAATCATTTCCAAAACAAAAAGACTAGGAGATGGACATTTGCCATGTATTGCTTTACTAAACTATGTCAGCGTATGAAATTATGTTCCTAAGTTGTTAGGAAACCATGAGAGTTTTTTTTCTTAATTATTATGTCTAAAGGGGAAAATTAATTGATTTTTTTCAGAAAACAAATCAATTGTATGCCTTTTTTTAATCATAGGATGGCAAAGTTATTGTTTTCCACGTTATAGTTTTTTAGTAGGTGGTCGATGCCTTTTAATAAATGATTCCTCTAGACAGAGATCTTACTTTGTACAGTTAGAGACAGTTGGGACTAACTTCAGTAAGAATTTTGTAACACTGAATGTTGGCACCAAATCTAGAAACCCATGCATGAAACAAGAATATCTAATTACTATTCTGGACTCACATAGTCCTTACAGGGCCATACGTAATTCTAAGATGAGAATACATGTCTGGCGACAACTTACTGAAATGTTTAATGTGAATAGTGGCGAAATCTGCCACTGAAAATGCTCCACCCACAGGGTTTCTTCCTAAAATCCCATTCCCAATTTCCTCCAGTCTCTGCACTTTAAACATTCAGGGTTGAGTGTCCTATTTTTAACTGTGCATTAGGCAGATATGTAAGTCAACTATGGGAAGACAGGCAGAGGGAAATTGAAACTTAACAAAGGACTTGACAATGAGCCAAAAATAAAAAATAAAATTGCTGTTATCAAATTAAGAACTTAACACCTAAAACTTGAATGACTGATTTATATATTGTGCTGTTATTTTGACTAGTGCATCACTATATGGCATAACAGCAGCAAATAGTGCTTGAAGAGATCTATATGGATATATATGAATATATATTGTGAGCAGTCACTCTGTACTTTTATTCTCTAAGGCTTTCAAACAGTTAGCAAATACAGAAAAAAACACACTTACAGATGGGTTAGAGTTTACCCATCAACTGTGGACAGCTAAAGCACTAGTGCATAAACTCATATCTTATAGAGTCAGGAAGCTTTAAGGTCAGGTTGCTTCCATAGTATTTTGTTCACTGCCCGTCAGAGTTTTCTATTCTATAAATTGTTCCCAGTGTTCAGTAGCATAGATGGAGATGTCTGTGCATTCTTTTAATTTACAGGAAGAGAGGCATGGAGACAAACAAGTGAAGTATATCATGTTTACAGTCTGTGTTTAAAAGACTATGATGTTGTTCTTTCAAGTTAAATAATGTCTGTTTGCAAGCACCCACCTAGCTGTCCTCTTGTGCTACTCAGAAAGGTCAAATGCAAAAAAATATATACAGTAATATAGTGTTTTATTTGGCTCTGGCAGACCCCTGTGACCCTGTAGTTAGGATATAGCGGGTTGGATAATGGATGGATAGATAGTGAGTGAGTACACCCCTAATATTTTATTATACCTTTTCATGGGACAACACTGAAAATATGACACTTTGATTCAATATAAAGTAGTCGTGTACAGCTTGTATAACAGTGTAAATTTGCTGTCCCCTCAAAATAACTCAACACACAGCCATTCATGTCTAAACTGCAGGCAACAAAAGTGAGTACACCCCTACGTGAAAAATGTCCAAATTGTGCCCAATTAGCCATTTTCCCTTCCCGGTGTCATGTGACTCGTTAGTGTTACAAGGTCTCAGGTGTGAATGGAGAGCAGGTGTTTTAAATTTGGCGTTATCGCTCTCACACTGGTCACTGGAAGTTCAACATATCACCTCATGGCAAATAACTCTCTGAGGATCTGAAAAAAGAATTGTTGCTCTACATAAAGATGGCCTGGGCAATAAGAAGATTGCCAACACCCTGAAACTGAGCTGCAGCATGGTGGCCAATCTAATACAGCGGTGTAACAGGACAGGTTCCACTCAGAACATGCATCGGCATGGTCGACCAAAGAATTTGAGTGCACGTGCTCAGCATCATATCCAGAGGTTGTCTTTTGAAAATAGATGTAGGAGTGCTGCCAGAATTGCTGCAGAGGTTGAAGGGGTGGGGGTCAGCCTGTCAGTGCTCAGACCATATGCCCGCCGCACACTGCATCAAATTGGTTTGCATACCTCTCATCCCAGAAGGAAGACTTTTCTAAATATGATATGCAAGAAAGCCCGCAAACAGTTTGCTGAAGACAGGCAGACTAAGGACATGGATTACTAGAACCATGTCCTGTGGTCTGATGAGACCAAGACAAACTTATCTGGTACAGATGGTGTCAAGCGTGTGTGGCGGCAACCAGGTGAGGAGTATAAAGACAAGTGTGTCTTGCCTAAAGTCAAGCATGGTGGTGGGAGTGTCATGGTTTGGGGCTGCATGAGTGCTGCTGGCACTGGGGAGCTACAGTTCATTGAGGGAACTTGCAACTTGTACTGTGACATACTGAAGCACAGCATGATCCCTTCCCTTCAGAAACTGGGCCGCAGGGCAGTATTCCAACATGATGACGACCCCAAACACATCTCTAAGATGACCACTGCCTTGCTAAAGAAACTGAGGGTAAAGGTGCTGGACTGGCCAAGCATGTCTCCAGACCTAAACCCTATTGAGCATCTGTGGGGCATCCTTAAATGGAAGATGGAGGAGTGCAAGGTCTCTAACATCCACCAGCTCCATGATGTCATCATGGAGAAGTGAAAGAGGATTCCAGTGGCAACCTGTGAAGCTCTAGTGAACTCCATGCACAAGAGAGTTAAGGCAGTGCTGGAAAATTATGGTGGCCACACAAAATATTGACACTTTGGGCACAATTTGGACATTTTTCATTTAGGGGTATACTCACTTTTGTTGCCAGCGGTTTAGACATTAATGGCTGTGTGTTGAGTTATTTTGAGGGGACAGCAAATTTACACTGTTATACAAGCTGTACACTGACTACTTTAGATTGTATCAAATCTATATGAAAAGATATAATAAAATATTTACAAAAATGTGAGCCGTGTACTCTCTTTTGTGAGATACTATATATATACAGTGCATCCGGAAAGTATTCACAGCGCATCACATTTTCCACATTTTGTTATGTTACAGCCTTATTCCAAAATGGATTAAATTCATTTTTTTCCTCAGAATTCTACACACAACACCCCATAATGACAACATGAAAAAAGTTTACTTGAGGTTTTTTGCAATTTTATTAAAAATAAAAAAACTGAGAACACACATGTACATAAGTATTCACAGCCTTTGCCATGAAGATCAAAATTGAGTTCTGGTGCATCCTGTTTCCCCTGATCATCCTTGAGATGTTTCTGCAGCTTAATTGGAGTCCACCTGTGGTAAATTCAGTTGATTGGACATGATTTGGAAAGGCACACACCTGTCTATATAAGGTCCCAAAGTTGACATTTCATGTCAGAGCAAAAACCAAGCATGAAGTCAAAGGAATTGTCTGTAGACCTCCGAGACAAGATTGTCTCGAGGCACAAATCTGAGGAAGGTTACAGAAAAATTTCTGCTGCTTTGAAGGTCCCAATGAGCACAGTGGCCTCCATCATCCGTAAGTGGAAGAAGTTTGAAACCACCAGGACTCTTCCTAGAGCTGGCCGGCTATCTAAACTGAACAATCGGGGGAGAAGGGCCTTAGTCAGAGAGGTGACCAAGAGCCTGATGGTCACTCTGTCAGAGCTCCAGAGGTCCTCTGTGGAGAGAGGAGAACCTTCCAGAAGGACAACCTTCTCTGCAGCAATCCACCAATCAGGCCTGTATGGTAGAGTGGCCAGACGGAAGCCACTCCTTAGTAAAATGCACATGGCAGCCCGCCTGGAGTTTGCCAAAAGGCACCTGAAGGACTCTCAGACCATGAGAAACAAAATTCTCTGGTCTGATGAGACCAAGATTGAACTCCTTGGTGTGAATGCCAGGTGTGACGTTTGGAGGAAACCAGGCACCGCTCATCACCAGGCCAATACCATCCCTACAGTGAAGCATGGTGGTGGCAGCATCATGCTGTGGGGATGTTTTTCAGCGGTAGGAACTGGGAGACTAGTCAGGATAAAGGGAAAGATGACTGCAGCAATGTACAGAGACATCCTGGATGAAAACCTGCTCCAGAGAGCTGTTCACCTCAGACTGGGTCGAAGGTTCATCTTTCAGCAGGACAACGACCCTAAGCACACAGCCAAGATATCAACGGAGTGGCTTCAGGACAACCCTAAATGTCCTTGAGTGGCCCAGCCAGAGCCCAGACTTGAATCCGATTGAACATTGAACAGCACCGACGCTTCCCATCCAACCTGATGGAGCTTGAGAGGTGCTGCAAAGAGGAATGGGCGAAACTGGCCAAGGATAGTTGTGCCAAGCTTGTGGCATCATATTCAAAAAGACTTGAGGCTGTAATTGCTGCCAAAGGTGCATTGAAAAAGTATTGAGCAAAGGCTGTGAATACTTATGTACATGTGATTTCTCAGTTTTTTTATTTTTAATAAATTTGCAAAAACCTCAAGTAAACTTTTTTTATGTTGTCATTATGGGGTGTTGTGTGTAGAATTCTGAGGAAAAAAATGAATTTAATCCATTTTGGAATAAGGCTGTAACATAACAAAATGTGGAAAAAGTGATGCACTGTGAATAGTTTCCGGAAGCACTGTATATATATATATATATATATATATATATATATATATATACTGTCACAGATGACCGGGGACACTGCCCGGCCAGGATGCCTGGACAGTCCCCGAGTTGGACAATACTTCTCCTCGGCCACGAGAGGGCAGCTGTCCGGGTCTATTTGGGGGCCACAAGGACGGAGCTGGGACGCTCGTGAGAGGACGTGGCCACTGCCGGGGGCGCCCGGACAGTTAGGGAATCCTGGATGGCAGCACTTCCGCCACACCAGGAAGTGCTGCCGGAAGTAATTCCAAGAAGACCCGGAGTGCTTCCAGGTGCTTTCCTGACACTTCTGCCACACAAGGAAGTGACATCAGGGGGAGCACCTGGGGCTCATCAGGGTCATAATAAAAGGGGCCGTCTTGAGCCAGAGTTGGGAGGAAGGAGACGAAGCTTGTGAGGAGGAGAGAGGAGGTCAAAAGAGAGAGAAAGAGAAAGAAGAAGAAGACGACGACAGTGGAGAGTGTTGGTGCTTGAGGACATTGTGGTGCAGAAACATTTAAAATAAAAAGAAGTGTGTTTTGGACACACTTATATATATATATATATATATATATACATATATATATATATATATATATATATACTAATAAAAGGCAAAGCCCACACTCACTCACTGACTCATCACTAATTCTCCAACTTCCCGTGTAGCTAGAAGACTGAAATTTGGCAGGCTTATTCCTTATAGCTTACTTACAAAAGTTAAGCAGGTTTCATTTCGAAATTCTACACGTAACGGTCATAACGGTCGACAACGTCCTCCATGTTGAACTTTCTTATTTATGGCCCCATCTTCATGAAATTTGGTAGGCGGCTTCCCTGCGCTAACCAAAACCGATGTACGTACTTATTTCGATGGTATGACACCACTGTCGGCCGCCATATTGAACTTTCCAACGTCACTAATTTTCCAACTTCCCGTGTAGGTAGAAGGCTGACCCCATCTTCACGAAATTTGGTAGGTGGCTTCCCTGTACTAACCAAAACTGATGTACGTACTTATTTCGGTGGTATGACGCCACTGTCGGCCGCCATATTGAATTTTCCAAACGTCACTAATTCTCCAACTTCCCGTGTAGGTAGAAGACTGAAATTTGGGAGGCTCATTCCTTACAGCTTACTTACAAAAGTTAAGCAGGTTTCATTTTGAAATTCTACACGTAACGGTCATAACGATCAACAACGTCCTCCATGTTGAACTTTCTTATTTATAGCCCCATCTTCATGAAATTTGGTAGGCGGCTTCCCTGCGCTAACCAAAACCGATGTACGTACTTATTTCGATGGTATGACACCACTGTCGGCCGCCATATTGAATTTTCCAAACGTCACTAATTCTCCAACTTCCCATGTAGGTAGAAGACTGAAATTTGGCAGGCTCATTCCTTATAGCTTACTTACAAAAGTTAAGCAGGTTTCATTTTGAAATTCTATGTGTAACGGTCATAATGGTCAACAACGTCCTCCATGTTAAACTTTCTTATTTATGGCCCCATCTTCACGAAATTTGGTAGGTGGCTTCCCAACGCTAACTGAATCCTACTTACGTACATATATACGTCCATAGCCTGCAGCTCGTTCACCGTGTGAGGTGGCGTTGGGTCCCCCTGGATTCCCTTCCTTGCTTTGCCACGGGGTTCACGTCTCCCTGCTGATAATAACAGCCTTTTTATTTAATCCATGGCTTCTCCTCTGTTTTATTGTTCATTTATTACGATTATAGTTATTGTGTAGGTATTTTAGACTTACTTTACATTGTTCAGGTACCCATTTCCTTTATCATTCCAACCGTACCCGCATTAACATGTCTATCGAGGTGATCACCATCGATCAAAGAACTGTCACTTACCGAGTGGTTTCCATGCCCGGAGATGGCACCTACCTTTTCCATTCTCTTTGTTACATATTGCACGGCCATATCAGGCTCACTCTTGATATCCGGAGGAACTTTGTGCCTTATGTATTTAATGACTGGGACAGGTTCAAGGTGTGGACTGATGACGGTTCAGGAGATAATTATACTACACAGGAGCACTATAAGAATGAAATTCCTAAGCCCTTCACCTATGCATCTGCATGTGAGTTGATGGCTGCCACTGAATTGTTCGGTTGTCGCTTTCAAGTGTACCGAAATGGCCAAATATTTTACACCTTTGGACAACCGCCAATGCCTCTTCAACATCTTAGATTCACAGGGGACAATTTCAGTATTGGACACTTTGATGTTTATGAATGTTTAAACTCTTAAAAGTTGGATGTGAAATTATCGATGAAACTGGTTGTATACTTACAGCGCTTGACAGATGCCAAATGTCTCTTCAACACAAGTCATACAAATACTGTCGTAATTGAAATAAATCATGAAACTCAAACCAATTATGACAGCAGCAATCCAAGCTGTGAGATTTGAAACAAGATTACTGTTCACATGGCCAACTGTACGTTGCATGCTTAAGAGTAAGCTCAGCACACAGCTTGGTCATATTACAACCGGGGGGCCGAACTCACAATGTGGTATACAAAGAGGTCCTTAACAAATAATTATTGGTATATTTTCCCTCAGTTTAAAAAGATTTAAATTTCTTCTTAATAAAACTTTTAAGGCAGTACTTTGCCGCTGCGAAGCGCGGGTATTTTGCTAGTATATATATATACTGTAAAAATAGACAAGAACAAACAGAAAGGTTTGAGGGGTCCCACCCCATATATTATCAGAATGCAGCAAAAAGTAAAATTGAGTAATCATGAAGGATTGAGTCAAGATTATGAATGACTGCAGGATTAGAAGCTAGGGTGGAAGAGGTAAGTTTATGAGGAAGTGACATCTACAAGAGGGTGTGGCCTGGGAAAGGAGGTGGGTGAAGCTCTAGCTGGGCATCTCTTCTGGTGTTCTGTGGAAGAGAGAGAAAAGGCCTTAGTGCAGTTCATCAACCCCGACTCTGCTTCTTACTGTTCGTTAAGCCCTTAGATTGCCTCCCATGCGCACGTATATGTACCATTCAAAAGTATTCATTCTCCTTGAAAGTCATCATAATGTTCTGTATGACAAAAGATTTGTTCACATATTTATCCATTCAGTATTTTTAATGTCAACTCTTATTCTATAAGAATACATTTCAAAATTCAAAACTGAAGGACAAAAACCTTTGTGCTTTGAAAGATTTAGGTTTACACAAATTAATCACAAATGTGACAGTTATTTGACCATAATTAAACATAATTATGTACTACTTGCTAGTCCTTTATATCCATCTGGATATAAAAAACACCCTTTGTAAGGGACATAGTCTTTCTCTTCATAGTCACTGCTAAAATGAAGAAAAAAGGATCAACCTGCTGATGTGAGAAACAAAGTAAATGAAATGCATACGACAGGAAATTGCTGCAAGAGTTTGAATGTCCTGTTAAGCTCTGTTGGATCCATCATCAGAAAGTGGAAGGTTCATCACAGCATCCAGACTCTTACTAGAACAGGGTGGTCCTCAAAACTAAACATTAGAGCAAGACATTGACTAGTGAGAAAGTTACTAAAATCCAACTTTCACTCTCAGAAGTCTACAGTGCTCTTGCTACAAAGCAGGCCTCTATGGGAGGGTACCAGGAAAGATGCCATTCCTTAAGAAAGTCCATAAATTAGCACCTGCTAAAAAGAATGAGAAAGACTCACTTAAGATGTGGGAGAAGGTTTTATGATTAGATGAAACCAAAACAGAACTTTCTGGCCACACTTCAAAGACGTATGTGTGGTATAAAACTAACACTACCCATACCTCAAGAAACACCATACCTATGGTGAAATATGGTAGTGGCAGTGCTGGGGCTGAGAATCTTGTCAGAGTTGAAGGGACAATGGATGGACACAAATACTGCACAATATTGCAGGAGGACTTGTTCCTATCTTCTATGAACCTACTGCTTGGGAGAAGATTAATATTTCAACATGTTAATGACCCTAAGCATAAGGCCAAAGTGACACTGGAATGGCTCAAAAGCAGAAAGATGAATGTTTTGGAATGACCAAGTTAAAGCCCTGATCTTAACCCTATTAAGAATATGTGGCACTATTTGCAAACTGCTGTCCAGAGGCACCATTACACCAACCTAGATTCTGCTAAGAAGAGTGTTGAAATATCACTCCTGAACAATGTGCAACACTGGTACATACTTACCCCAAAAAAATTGAGGCTGTTATTGCAGCAAAAAGGTTCTCGGCAAAGTTTGTTGGGCTTGAATACTTTAGTAAACACTAACTTTTGAGATTTTCTTCTTTGGTTAAATATCTTTAGAAAAGTTTATTTTTACTTTGGAAATGTATTGTTACAGCATGAGTTCACATTAAAAACACTGAATGGATATATATGTGTGTGTATTTATATATATATATATATATATATATATATATATACTGTACATGGTAAATGAGTAAACTAGTAAACAGTTTTTTCACCTCTTCCAGCACTTGAAGCCTCTGCCTGGTTAACGCTGTAACTCCTTTTGCAATATCAGCTGCTTTAATAGATTCTTTCTGCTTTAGAATAGTCTAAATTGTAGATTTTGACTTCTTGTAATCGGCGGCAAGATCAGTAACACGAACGCCACACTCAAACTTTTCAATAATTTTTTCTTTACTTCGATTTCAATTTTCTTCAAAACTTTCCTTTCACCACTCTTCACTTGCTTAGAAGCCATAGTTAACTGCAAAAGCACACAAAATACTGTAGAGCACAAAGAGAGCGCATAAAGCACGCACATCTGACTGAGAACAATGAACAGGGAGCGGCTCTGCTTAAATACAGTAATCGGCGCATATGAACCAGCCAGGCAGGCACACACCCTCCCCATCTCTCAGCAGCAGGCAGGCACGTCTGACCGAGAACAATGCAACACGTGCAGAAATCATCAGCGCGCACAAACCGAAAGGGAGACTGGCTTGTTCGTATACCAAGTGTGTGGTCGTGAACCAAGTTGTACGTGTACCGAGACGTTCGTGAACCGAGGTTCCACTGTGTGTATATATATATATATATACTGTATAGTGATAATAATGAAACACAGACATCATAAAGATTTGGGGCAGCCACCCATATATTATTCTACGACTGCAAAATAGGCTGTAAATTGAACAGAGATGTTCACTGGTTTAAGTCCAAGACAGAACTGACTAGATGTAAGTAAGATGGTGGCTTTAAAGGCCCATACAGGAAGTGATGTCATCATTGAGGCTGGAACTGGAAGTGATCGGAATATCGGAAGGGTCATCATCATTGGGTTCAGAAGTGACGTCTTCGAAAGGCGTTGGAACCTGGCAGGATTTCCTGAGTATAGTCTGCAAGGAACTGAGAAAGACAGTCAGTGCACTTCGCACCCCCTGGTCTGTTGTGGTATTGCAATTACTCAGGCCATTTGGCTGCCTCCTACTTGCGTGTGTGTGATAATATATATATTGTGGACCACCGGGGCACGTACAGCCGCCCTAACCCGACACAGACAGGCAGAGGCACAATTGCAGTACACAACACACTTTCATTCAAGACTGGGGAAGGGCTTTTCTTCACTCCCCAGAGCACAGCACCATACAGAGTACCAAAGTGCATGGTTCACAGTCTTTTTTTCTCTCTCTCTCTCTCTTCTCTCTATCACTTTCTTCCACTTCCACTTCTCTGTCAAGCTTTGTCCGCTTCCTCCCGACTCTGGATCTCGGAGTAGTGGCCACTGGCTCTTTTTATAAGGGACCTGGAGGTGCTCCACGTACTGACCTACTTGTAGCTGCAAGCAAGGGCTCAGCAGTTCTCCAGGCACCTCCTGGCAGTGGCCACAGGCCCCAGCAAGGTTGAGCTATCATGCTTCAATCCCTTAGCTTGCTGCACAGCAGGGGGCCTGCCATCTAGTGCTCTAAGGGAGATAATGGTCTGGATATGCTGTCTCCCCAGGACCTTCCATTATAGGGGCATCCTTGCTGGTCAGGGGCCCTGACCGTCCGCCACAATATATATAACACTAACATTGGTAAAGTATTGGGGCACCGAATGGTGTTTCTTGTATATTACAGTACTTGATGAAAAACAAGGCTTTCGTCTTTACAGATGGGAGTCTCTGATGAGATTGTAAGATTTAATTTATGCTTTTTATGAGGTTAATGAGGAATCCGGAAGCCCAGAAGTGACATCATGCATCATCAGCTCTCAGTTCTTTAGATGTACAGAGTAAAGGACATGAGAGGCATTAGGAAGCAGGACCAATCCTCAACTCAGGTAGGAATTGCAAGTTGACAAGCCCTGAAGTCATCTCCTAGGCATGTATGTGTAACAATATAAACGTATATATATAGAACATTTTAAAGTGCCTCAACCATATTTGTTTATGACATGTTAAGGTTTCAATGTCCAGTGTGGTGCTGGGTGCTGTGCAGCCTTGTCCATGCTTCTACTGGAGTCATGCCTGTGTTGTTAGGTAAATTTACTATTTTTTGTGTACCATGGACTAAAAGTTATATCTCGTATAGCTCTTCTTTAATAGCTTGCTAAATGGCAGTTCATTTCACTTCCTTTTAACTGGGTGTGAAAGAGCACTGTTTTTCCATCCATCCTTTATCTTAAATATTGGGTGCCAGGCAGGAACAACACCTAAGCAGTTATATATTTTGAGTTTAATTTTGTTAGAGGGCTACCCAGGTTTGTCACCTGTTGGCAATTGCAGCGGTGGGTTTAAATGCCTGCCCACTTCACTGTGTCTTTATCCAAGCTACAAATAACAAAAAAACCTATGTTAAAACCACTGCAAATAATTCATGTTTTTTTGTGTCAGTGTTCCTGACTTTATTTTTGTCCTCCTGACTTTGATTTTTGCCTCGGTCTTTGATTTTGTTGTTTCAGCACTTATTGATCTCCTGGTTTTGACTCTTATCTGTTTCACGTCTTTCTCCTGGTCTGCCCTTTAAAATTCTTGTCGGTTTTCCGACATACAGTAACATACAGGGCACCAGCCACACTGTTTAGTTTTCATTGCATATTTAACAGTAATTCTTTTTGCACAAGTAGCTTCATTTCTTTCAATCTCACTGTTATGTTATTATTTACTTATTACTTTACTTTATTTAAGTACTTTGGGCACTTCCTCAGACTATTTAGACCCACTGCAAAGGCACAGGAGTGGGAACTATTCATTGTTTATTGTTGGGGGTTGTAAGTATTACTGTTTATTGTCTGATTTTGTGTTTTTATTGTTTCATCTGTGGCTTTCACTTAAAGATATCTAATTACTGGACTGGGTTTTGGACTTGTTTGCTGTAGGATTACCTTTTAGACAACTCCTTTGTGCCTCTGTGTGAATCTGGAGCCTCTCCTTGTATAATACTTTTTAAAAGATTCACTCAGCTCATAAAAGGGTAATGGTCATCATTCTCTTGATACATGTAAGTTTATATTCGAGGCTTAAATCTTTATTTGGCCACTGGAGCTAAGCCCAGTGGGGTGAGGTCTGATCCAGGTATTCAAAGAAGGCCAGTCCAGTGAGGTCTTTAATGAAGTCTCACTCACTTCAAATCATGACACTTATATTGACTGTGATAGTGTCATTGAAACTGAGAGCCACAGAGACCCAGTTCACTTTTACTTGTCCAGTAATGTCTTTGAATAATAAATTTTATCAGATTTTAGAGGAAGGTTATGCCTATTTTTAATATATGGCAATTGTTCTTCACACACACAACACACATTTAAATGCTCAATAGGATATCCTTGTAGGAGTTGTTTTCAACCATAGAAGGTTTATCCACAGACTTGCTGTCTGTTGGACAAGATTAATAAGCGCAGTGTTACTGTTTGCTGTTTAAATTAATGCCTCTACTCTAAGCTCTGCTGTGGCAGGGCATTGGATTGGTTTAGAAATTCCAAATTGAGTGAACAGTCTAATTGTTCCCAACCACTTTTACTTACAAGTCACTCATGGTTGCGAGCAGACATATGTTTCATACGTCTGGGTCTGTGAGACTAGGTCTCTCAAAACTCTCTACCAGAAGGTATCCAAAACCAAATATTCCCTCTATCCATTTTCTAAAAGATTTGTTAAGGGCTGGCGGCATTAAGGATTCATTTCTGGGAAGGGTGCCAGCCCAGAATCAAATATTGCAGAAGAGTTAACTCTTAAATTGTTTTTTTTTTCTTCTGTAGTAAAGAATACATGCATACTTCACTGAGCTGATTCCCCCAAGTCCATAAATTCAGACTTTGTGCAGGTGACATACACAATGTATGGATAAGGCAGTTAGATGTAAAATATTAGGAAAACATCTGCACAAAATAGCCAAGTGTGTGTAAATGAGTGTACAGGAACATCATCCAGGACTCATTCCTACCTTGTGGCCATTGCAGTGCGGTAGACTGTAGCATTCAGTACACCTAAAGTTGAATTATACAGGTTTAATAGATAGATACCTGACTGAAACAAGGAGGAAATGCTTGTAAATATCTAATTTCACTCTTCAGTACTCTTTTATTTAGTGTCTTGGTTTTATTAATTTAATAAAAACTTCCTAAATGGGCTGTTGTCTATTACATTTTTCATATATATATATATATATATATATATATATATATATATATATATATATATATATATATATATATATATATATATATATATGAAAATATCCAAAACTCATAATTATATGGATATATCCAAAACTGCAGTGGATGCTAGGGGGCACCACTGAGCCCCAAACTCCAAACAAGAACATACAACACCATCCCAGATTCAAATAAAAGGGGGGTTATTACAAAATAACTTTTATAATAATCACACATTTTGACACTTCTTCTTTCTGTCTTTCTCTGCCTGCACTGCTACTCCACCAAGGCGAGTATTGTCTGTCTCTGCTTCCGGCTCCGTCTCGCTTGGACAAAGCAGTGTGTTCTCTTTTATTGGAGGCCTGGGAGTACTTCTGGTGCCAGGGCTTCACCTGTTGGAAGCACTTCCTGGCCATACTGAAGTGTAACTCCCTACAGCACCGCCCGGCGGCACCCATGGACCCAAGCAGGGTTGCACCCCTGGACTACAATTCCCTGCGGGTGTCTGAATGGTTACCACAGCACAGGGATGCTGGAACCTAGTCTATGGTGGAAGACAATACTGCCTTCCTCTGTCCCTCTGTAATATTGGCATCCTGTCTGGGTAAGAATTCCACATCAATTCCAGTCAGAGCGCCGGTCCCTGTGAGTCATCCTTCTCACTCCATAAATCCATTCTTTGGCCTTTGATGTTTTTCAAACTCTATCCTGTACATATTGCAGCATAATTTACAGTCAATTTTAATCATCCAAAAATAGTGCAGATAACTAAAAATCTGCCAATCCTCAATTGTATTTTTAGCATCATCATCAACAGCCACATCTGGTACAAGCCAACAACAGTGGAGATCTAGAGCTGAAAAATACAAAGTAAAAAGTGTCTTGATTTGACTGACTATTACTAATATTTGCTGCAGTCTCTTAACAGTTTTTTTTTTAAAGATTATTCCCAGCTTGATATTATGCTGCATTTCACCTCTTTCTGGAGTTTAGGTCCGACATCGGTGTGACAAAGGATGTACACCCTAAACCAATATTGCTCCCTTTTTACATTATTGCTTCTCCATTATCACACTTTAAATGGGTGAGTGGGGAAAATATACAAGTGAGTTCCCAAATTTTATTCATTTTAACTAATTGATTTTACCCCAGCAATTCCATATCACAAGATGTTGTAGATATTAGGCATAAGATGTAACCAACCCTGGGCTTGCCACTAGTTTATCACAGATCACACTCAAATATACAACCACACTCACTCTCAGAGGGTTTTGTTTAAAGTAACCCTATGGTCATGTTTTACAAAAATAGAAAATGAAAGAGGAACGAAGCACAAGTTGCTTCTGTAGATGTGTAGTAAGGCTGCATGGCTTCCATTCACAAAAAGTGTACTCTCCTCTCTTACAGGCTACCTTGTTCAGTACTGTATTAGTTAGTGCACTGATATAATCTCCCTAAATCAGCGGTGCTCAGGCAGTGTTTGGTCAATGCTCTCATGGTGATCAGATCCTCCATATGTTAATCAGTTAATACAATTTAATTGTTTTTTCTTCTTATTTTTTGCAATAGTCTCACAAAGGGAGAAATGCATTAACACTGAGTTACTGTACATGAGTCAGTGACAATGATGGCAGTTTTTGAGTGCAATGTACTGTAGAGTATTCAATACAACTGGGAATAAACAGATTAGATGTCTATCTGTTAAGACGGTTGATTTCAAATTGAAACTAACTGTTGAAATAAACTATCATGAATCAAGGAAACTCACAACAGTTTCCTTGTCTGGGTAAACTAGCACCAAGTGCAAGTCCCTCTTTATCATTCCTGCCATTGGAGTGAAACTTCACTGATTTGGGGATGCATTGTAGACAGATTTCATCTGCTGTAGATTTTTTGGAGGCCTGAAGTACTGAATCACCATTACAATTACAGTTAGAACCAAAGGAAATCCATGTAAGTAAGTAAGAATGGGAGTGAAATGTCAACTGTTATTTGCAATGGGGCCTTGTCACATTGGCAACAACACAGAATAATAAGAATTGTGAAGGAAAAAAATGTGCATGTGCAACAAACTTTCCACCAGCCTGTATCATATGTAGTGCTTTAGACTGTGAGCTGTATCACAATCTGCTGGAATGTGTATGCCTGTGCGCTTTAATATTACAGTACATGTCCAACAACATCAGGGGCAAAGTAAGAAGCAATCCTGGACAGGGTGTAAGGCCACATCTATCAGGATATGGGAGGAAAATGTGAATACCTGAATCAAAATTGTTCCGAGTTCAGACAGACAATGACCAGGTATGGGGTTCAAATCCATATGCATCCCAAGCAGGGATGCCCTTCAGATGGGGGAGCAGTTATTAGTGACAAGGGATCAGGTCTGAATATGTTGGATGCAATATCTCTTTGAATCCACAGTTTTGTAGAATAGTAATTCCATGCAGTGCAATGGAAGTGGAAGCATTGTAGCTCTGCACCACTTCCACGTCCTCCCCCTGAATGGTGACTGGTCACAGAGACTCAAGAACAAATCAGATTAATATTGACACGATATATGGGCCTTTTGAGGCCTGCAGTCAAACAATTAAGCACATAATCTTGTCATCACTGGCTTGGAACTTCATTTTCTTTGGTGTTAGGGAATTGACATGCTTCCAATTTTGTAACTGTTGTTTGGATTCATTGTGATATAACTGAAAATCTCCTAAAATGTGTCCCAGTTCAAATTCTTTAAAGTCCGAGCTTTTATAGAATACTAGCAAAATACCCGCTCTTCACAGCGGAGAAGAAGTGTGTTAAAGAAGTTATGAAAAAGAAAAGGAAACATTTTAAAAATAACATAACATGATTGTCAAAGTAATTGTTTTGTGTATTTGGCGGCAGCGTCACAAAGTTGTTTACGTCTAGCTACATCAGAAAATGTACCACGACGTCTGACATGCCTCCTTTTTACTGTTTTCTCACAGCTTGGATTGCTGCTGTCATAATGGGTTTGAGTCTATATCTATACTAATAAAAGGCAAAGCCCTCACTCACTCACTCACTCACTGACTCATCACTAATTCTCCAACTTCCCGTGTGGGTGGAAGGCTGAAATTTGGCAGGTTGATTCCTTACAGCTTCCTTACAAAAGTTGGGCAGGTTTTATATCGAAATTCTACGCGTAATGGTCATAACTGGAAGCAGTTTTTCTCCATTTACTGTAATGGAGATGAGCTTCAACGCCGTGGGGGCGGAGTTTCGTGTGACATCATCACGCCTCCCACGTAATCACGCAGTACATAGAAAACCAGGAAGACCTCAAAAAAGCGCTCAAGAAAACATGCATTATATAATTGAGAAGGCAGCAAAACAATAAGAAGCGAGTTCTGCTACTTCGGAAACAAAGCACGATGTAAACCTACACTTTAAATTAAGTTCATAGACAGGCTGCCGCTGGCGTTTGTAATTTAGTGCCTGCCCATAGAAGGCCGTCCGTCAGCGGCAATCCAATAGCAAACTACCACGGGTAAATATTCACGGGTGAAGGACTGTGCTTATGGAGAGGAAGATGAGATGGTCAGGGTGGTGTTTGACACAAACTCAGCGAAACTGCGAGAGAAAGTTTTAAGTGCCAGGACTAAGGTAACATTAAATAAAGCTATGGACATAGCACGAGATGGCACCAGCACAGCTGGGAACCTTCGATGCAAGTACACCGAGTGGCTCACGTGAACTGGCGCGGTGCACAGATAAAAGCAACAGTTCCAAAAGCTGAACAAAACCGAATTACACAGTTGAAAAGGCAGCAAAAAATATGAAGCGTCTGTTAAGCATATTCATAAATGCAGCTACTGTGGAAACAAAGCACACGGTGGAAAAAGTCAATGTCCCGCTAAAGGAAGACAGTGTAAAAAAAACCACGTGCATGCAGTGTGTCAGGTCTCAGATAAAGAAGAAGACGAGCTGTTTATTGATGCAGTAAGAAACGAATTGATGAATGAAATCTGTCATCTTTACAACGATTGACAAACACGGAATGTAACTTGAACACAACACATCAAACAAATACGACCCTCATTGAAAGAAATAATGATAATCAAATCCTTGATGACAGCAACATTCAATAACACTCACAAAACAATTACTGTATATTGACAATCATGTTACGTTATTTTTAAAATGTTCCCTTTTCTTTTTCATAACTTCTACTTCTCCACTGCGATACGCGGGTATATATTTAAATGTATATATATACCCCTATCTACAGTACATACTCTCGCATAGACAAGCCACATGCTGTGGCTCAATTGTAGAGTCTTAAGCCTCTAATGCCGACATTCGAGGTTCGATTCCCGAGAGGGGATGCACTGAGTATGTACGCGCGCTACTGATTCATTTTACCTTCGCATCTCCTTGGTTTGGGACGTATGAAAAAATATTCGGTTAACGCAGAATCATGTTACGTTATTTTTAAAATGTTTCCCTTTATTAGCACAAGCACAGCTGAGAAGCTTCGATGCATTGTGAACGCTGGCCCCGGCACAGACAGACGGACATCATTTTTGCACCTGCACACCGTTTATTTACACTTATTTACAATATACAAATGTCACGTGCACTCACGAACCCCAGTGCCTCCAGCACTGATTCCCCCAAGTCCAGGGCCCACAGTTCTGTGCCTTTCTTCCTGGCCGCCTCCTGTCCTCGCTCTCCAGCTCAGTCCGCTTCCTCCCGACTTCCACCAAATGACTGGAGGGAGGCGGCCCCTTAAATAATGCCCCGGATGAGCCCCAGGTGCTTCCGCCATCTGTTCCTTGGCCGCCCCAGCGTGGCGGAAGTGTCGGCTGCCTTCCTGGCAGCTCTCCGGGCGCCACATAAAGTCTTCCCCCCGGCACTTCCTGGTGTGGCGGAAGTGCCGGCTCCCGGGATAATTAGGCACCCGGGGCGCCGCCTGGCGGTGGCCACGGGTCCCTACAGGGCTGGGCTTCAAAGCCCTGTACCCGAGGCCCCTATCTATCCAGGACGGACGCCCCCACTCGTTCTGGAGGAGGCACACGCACTCCTCCGGTCCTCTAAGGCGTCCCGGCCGGGCTCCATCCCGGCCGAGGGCCACACGGATGAACCGGCATCGGGCGCCTGGCGGTAACCACGGGCCCCTACAGGGTAGGGCTTCCATGCCCTCGACCCGTGGCTCCCAATAGAACCAGGACGGACGCCCCCTCGCGGTCTGGAGGAGGCACAAGCCCTCCTCACGTCCTCCTGGCCCCGGCGGGCTCCAGCCCGGCCGGGGACCACAGTGCCCCACCGCTAGCGAGGACACGTGGGTCGAGCGGCACAACCGAAAGGGCAGCACGTCCCGGTGAGGGTCCTACTATGCCCCCAGGGTCCAACACGGCACCCTGGGACATCCGTCTTCGGCACCCCTCCGCGCAAGCGTGCCCCATGGTCTGCGCCGCTCGCCCCGCTGTTCCCGCGGTTGGGACACTATTGGCTCTCGGCGTGGAGCCCTCCAGCGGGCGCCCGTTTCAGGAGGGCAGGTCCCTGGCGGCGTCGTCCTCAGCGCTCGTCGGGGCTTCGGGCCTGGGGAAAAAAGGAAAAGAGGGCCAGAAGCACTGCCAGGACACTCACCCCGAGAGACCTGCCGGTCTCCGTACCGCAGTGCTCCTGCCCCCTCCGACAGCCCCTGACTTGCCTGCTGAAGTCCTCCGTCGCAGGTTCCATGCCCGTCCGCCTGTTGTCCGCGGCACCGCTCGCAGGTGGCTCGCCCAGCCGCCCAGGGATCTCCTCTGCCCGCACAGAGGGCGGCCCTTCTCGGATGCGCGCACCCAGCGCGCGCTCTCCTATCGGAGGAATCGGCATTCACCCCGATTCCTCCTTCTTCTCTTGGGCGCTGGCGGTCTGGGTCTGAGCACAGCAAAGCTCAAATCCAGCCCGTCTGCGTCCAGGCAGAGCGACAGGAGACAGCTGCGGGCTTGAAGCGCAGGGCGCTAGGACCCAGGGCACTCCGCAGCCCCGATCCTACCAGCCCTTGCGTGTTCGATCTCCCAGCCTCGCTAGCTGTCTGCACCGCCGCATCCGCTGTTGGGAAGTTGCCTACTCGGGCGGTCGTCCTGTAAACAGTCACGGCCATGTTCGCGAACCCCCACTTGCTTTACGGGAGCGGCAACACTCACCACTCCCGCCGTGTTCTGCCTGCCTCCGGTTCCAGCGCGCGCCGTTCCTCCGTCTCACGCGGTGTCAGTCCCACGCGACCGCCTTCTCCATCAGCTGCTCACACTGGCGACTAGAACACGCAGCATCTCCTCAAAAGTCGGCTCGACGGGCCGAAGGGATTCCTCCGAGACGTGCCGAGCCGCTGGTGGAGAGAGAGAGACAGACGTCGGTGAGCTTACCTGTCGATCGGCTCCACGCGACGCCTGCTTCCTCTGGGCCACTCCCTCTGGCCCAATCGGGTCTCGGTTTGGCACGAGACTGGCGTTCCTTGGGCCCGCCTCTATCCAATCATCGGCGGCACGCAAGACACACCGGCCAATCCGTGCCTGTCAGCGGCGGGACTTCCAGCCAGCGGCCATCTTGCCTCCCCTGCTCCGAGTGCGGAGACGTGCCTCTTCGCCGCGTTGTGACTGCGGCGATTCCTTGAGCCGCAGCGGCTCCGTTTCCGCAGCCTTCTTTGCTGCCGCCGTCGCCGCGCTGCCGACAGCCCGTGGCGTGCTCCTGCCACGGGCGCGGATCCGGTTCGTCCCTCCCTGTAGAAATGAAGGTAAGACCGACCCGAGGGCCGATGAATGCAGGGCAGGGCACTTACCTCCCGGATCCGTCATGCGAGGCCCCGCCGGTGTGGCCTTCTGTGCTGCCACGCCGGCCTGGCTGTCTGTCTCGACAGCGCGACTGGAGCCCGCTGCCCTCCGGCGATGTCGGTTCTCCTCCGCACCCGGGGAAAGCAATTCCGCTGTCCGGTGGCGGTTTCTGGCGAACGCGCCGCGGTTGTGCACGGGCCGCTCCCGCGGCCAGTGTGTGGGGTCCGCTGCTGCGCCGGGCCGTTCACAGAAATTAATTGTTTGAACTCAGGTCCCCGCCTTGTCCCAGGCGGAGCATCCTGCCGGCTACGCCACTGTGAACGCTGGCCCCGGCACAGACAGACGGACATCATTTTTGCACCCACACACCGTTTATTTACACTTATTTACAATATACAAATGTCACGTGCACTCACGAACCCCAGTGCCTCCAGCACTGATTCCCCCAAGTCCAGGGCCCACAGTTCTGTGCCTTTCTTCCTGGCCGCCTCCTGTCCTCGCTCTCCAGCTCAGTCCGCTTCCTCCCGACTTCCACCAAATGACTGGAGGGAGGCGGCCCCTTAAATAATGCCCCGGATGAGCCCCAGGTGCTTCCGCCATCTGTTCCTTGTACGCCCCAGCGTGGCGGAAGTGTCGGCTGCCTTCCTGGCAGCTCTCCGGGCGCCACATAAAGTCTTCCCCCCGGCACTTCCTGGTGTGGCGGAAGTGCGGGCTCCGGGATAATTAGGCACCGGGGCGCCGCCTGGCGGTGGCCACGGGTCCCTACAGGGCTGGGCTTCAAAGCCCTGTACCCGAGGCCCCTATCTATCCAGGGCGGGCGCCCCACTCGTTCTGGAGGAGGCTGCGCCCTCCTCCGGTCCTCTAAGGCGTCCCGGCCGGGCTCCATCCCCGGCCGAGGGCCACACGGGATGAACCGGCATCGGGGCGCCGCCTGGCGGTAACCACGGGCCCCTACAGGGTAGGGCTTCCATGCCCTCGACCCGTGGCTCCCAATAGAACCAGGGCGGGCGCCCCTCGCGGTCTGGAGGAGGCACAAGCCCTCCTCCGTCCTCCTGGCGTCCCGGCGGGCTCCAGCCCGGCCGGGGACCACAGTGCCCCGCTAGCGAGGACACGTGGGTCCGAGCGGCACAACCGAAAGGGCAGCGTCCCGGTGAGGGTCCTACTATGCCCCAGGGTCCAACACGGCACCCTGGGACATCCGTCTTCGGCACCCCTCCGGCGCAAAGCGTGCCCCATGGTCTGCGCCGCTCTCGCCCCCGCTGTTCCCTGCAGTTGGGACACTATTGGCCTCTCGGCCTGGAGCCCTCCCGCGGAGCGGCCCGTTTCAGGAGGGCAGGTCCCTGACGACGTCGTCCTCAGCGCTCGTCGGGGCTTGGGCCTGTGGAAAAGGGAAAGAGGGCCAGAAGCACTGCCAGGACACTCACCCGAGTGCCCTGCCGGTCTCCGTACCCGCAGTGCTCCTGCCCCCCTCCGACAGCCCCTGACTTGCCTGCTGAAGTCCTCCGTCGCAGGTTCCATGCCCGTCCGCCTGTTGTCCGCGGCACCGCTCTCGCAGGTGGCTCGCCCAGCCGCCCAGGGGATCTCCTCTGCCCGCACAGAGGACGGCCCTTCTCGGATGCGCGCACCCAGCGCCGCGCCCTCTCCTATCGGAGGAATCGGCATTCACCCTTCGATTCCTCCTTCTTCTCTTGGACGCGCTGACGGTCTGGGTCTGAGCACAGCAAAGCTCAAATCCAGCCCGTCTGCGTCCAGGCAAGCGACAGGAGACAGCTGCGGGCTTGAAGCGCAGGGCGCTAGGACCCAGGGCACTCCGCAGCCCGATCCTACCAGCCCTTGCGTGTTCGATCTCCCAGCCTCGCTAGCTGTCTGCACCGCCGCATCCGCTGTTGGGAAGTTGCCTACTCGGAGCCGGTCGTCCTGTAAACAGTCACGGCCATGTTCGGCGAACCCCCCACTTGCTTTACGGGAACGGCAACACTCACCACTCCCCGCCGTGTTCTGCCTGCCTCGGTTCCAGCGCCGCGCCCGTTCCTCCGTCTCGCGCGGTGTCAGTCCCGGCGCGACCGCCTTCTCCATCAGCTGCTCACACTGGCGACTAGAACACGCAGCATCTCCTCAAAAGTCGGCTCGGCGGGCGAAGGATTCCTCCGAGGCGTGCCGAGCGCTGGTGGAGAGAGAGACAGGCGTCGGTGAGCTTACCTGTCGATCGGCTCCACGCGACGCCTGCTTCCTCTGGGCCACTCCCTCTGGCCCAATCGGGTCTCGGTTTGGCACGAGACTGGCGTTCCTTGGGCCCGCCTCTATCCAATCATCGGCGGGCACGCAAGACACACCGGCCAATCCCGTGCCTGTCAGCGGGCGGGACTTCCGGCCCGCGGCCATCTTGCCTCCCCTGCTCCGAGTGCGGAGACGTGCCTCTTCGCCGCGTTGTGACTGCGGCGATTCCTTGAGCCGCAGCGGCTCCGTTTCCGCAGCCTTCTTTGCTGCCGCCGTCGCGCGCTGCCGACAGCCCGTGCGCGCGTGCTCCTGCCACGGACGCGGATCCGGTTCGTCCCTCCCTGTAGAAATGAAGGTAAGACCGACCCCGAGGGGCCGATGAATGCAGGGCAGGGCACTTACCTCCCGGATCCCGTCATGCCGAGGCCCCCGCCTCGGTGTGGCCTTCTGTGCTGCCACGCCGGCCTGGCTGTCTGTCTCGACAGCGCGACTGGAGCCAGCTGCGCTCCGCGATGTCGGTTCTCCTCCGCACCCGGGAAAGCAATTCCGCTGTCCGTGGCGGTTTCTGGCGAACGCTCCCGCGGTTGTGCGGGCGCTCGCTGCCAGTGTGAGGTCGCTGCTGCGCGGGCCGTTCACAGAAATTAATTGTTTGAACTCAGGTCCCCGCCTTGTCCCAGGCGGAGCATCCTGCCGGCTACGCCACTGTGAACGCTGGCCCCGGCACAGACAGACGGACATCATTTTTGCACCCACACACCGTTTATTTACACTTATTTACAATATACAAATGTCACGTGCACTCACGAACCCCAGTGCCTCCAGCACTGATTCCCCCAAGTCCAGGGCCCACAGTTCTGTGCCTTTCTTCCTGGCCGCCTCCTGTCCTCGCTCTCCAGCTCAGTCCGCTTCCTCCCGACTTCCACCAAATGACTGGAGGGAGGCGGCCCCTTAAATAATGCCCCGGATGAGCCCCAGGTGCTTCCGCCATCTGTTCCTTGGCCACGCCCCAGCGTGGCGGAAGTGTCGGCTGCCTTCCTGGCAGCTCTCCGGGCGCCACATAAAGTCTTCCCCCCGGCACTTCCTGGTGTGGCGGAAGTGCGGCTCCCGGGATAATAGGCACTGGGCGCCGCCTGGCGGTGGCCACGGGTCCCCTACAGGGCTGGGCTTCAAAGCCCTGTACCCGAGGCCCCTATCTATCCAGGACGGGCGCCCCACTCGTTCTGGAGGAGGCACACGCCCTCCTCCGGTCCTCTAAGCGTCCGCCGGGCTCCATCCCGGCCGAGGGCCACCGGGATGAACCGGCATCGGGGCGCCGCCTGGCGGTAACCACGGGCCCCTACAGGGTAGGGCTTCCATGCCCTCGACCCGTGGCTCCCAATAGAACCAGGGCGGACGCCCCCTCGCGGTCTGGAGGAGGCACAAGCCCTCCTCACGTCCTCCTGGGCGTCCCGGCCGGGCTCCAGCCCCAGCCGGGGACCACAGCATGTACTCCATAACGCGTTAAAAAAATAACGCATTTAATCACACTTTCAATTCCAAGCAAACGGGAACTTTTGTCAATGCATCATTTCCTGGTACATCCATTACACTGATGCACACATCACAGCTACAAAAATGTTAGAGTCGGAATAAAGCGCGTTCCTACGACTGATCATTTCGACTTCCCGAGCGAAGCCTTGATAAAAGCATGGTTTTGTGCACACTGAAAAGCAAGCAAAATTAGATGCATTACAGAAAGCGGACTTTGTGGCTCTTACTGGGGATCATTGGACTTCCGTGACCGTTAGTAATTCTAAATACATCTAATTACAAAATGTTCAATGATCACACTGTTTTAGCCTAATGTACAAAATAATTTTGGCTAAGGTTACTCAGAGTTTAAAGATTAAGTTGGTCAAATTACCTTTTATGTTTCTGACATTTTTTTAAGAAGAAAAACTGCACTTTATGTTGAAATTTTGGTTATTATTATTTAAAGACAATACTATTCTGAAAATCTACTTAAACTACCACTTTATTTTTAAGTCTGCCCAATTTTAACCAGGGATGATATTTTTGTTTCTGTTTTGAATTCAAATGCAGTTTAAAGGCTTTTTTTCAGAAATTAAAACAGCTTCAGTTTACAATATTCATGTACATGTCTATTATTTGATTCTGTCGCCCACTAAAACACTTTTAAATTAAAAAAAAAAAACATTTGTGATTTGGGGCAAATTTACGTGTGCGATTACATACGATTAGTCAAGATTAATTCTTACACAGCCTCTAATTAATTGGATTAATTTTTTAATCGAGTCCCACCCCTAATATATATATATATGTGGATATATATATGTAGATTTGTATATATAAATGTGTATATACAGTATATATGTAGATATGTATATGTGTATATACAGTATGTATATATACAGTATGTATATATATGTATGTGTGTATATGTATATATATATAACTGTGTATATATATGTGTATAGATGTATATATATATATATATATATATATTTATATATATATGCCAGCAACACTCATGACAATGACAAAACAATTACATTGTCAATCATGTTACGTTATTATTAAAATGTTTCCTTTTCTTTTTACTTCTCCGCTGCCAATCGCAGGTATTTTGCTATATATATATATATATATATATATATATATATATATATATACAGATATATACATATATATATATATATATATACAGATATATATAAATATATATATACAGATAAATAGATAGATATGACAACAACACTCAATATCAATGACAAAACAATTACATTAACAATCATCTTACGTTATTTTTAAAATGTTTGCTTTTCATTTTCATAACTTCTTTAACACACTACTTCTCCGCCATGCTGGTATTTTGCTAGTATATATATATATATATATATATACATACATACATATATACATATCTACATATACACATATATAAAGTATATACATACCTATCTAAGTCATATATACACACACATACATACATACATACACACACGCAAATTATATATATGTGTTTTGTGTGTGTGTGTGTGTATATATATATATATATATATATACACATACATACAAACATACACACAGGTATATATATGTGTTTAACAGTAAAGCATTAACCTTTTAAGAAGTACAGGTACATTGTGCACTACTGGAGTGGTTGCGGGTAAACTACATTTTAAAGACGGTGTAACAGAACAGGTAAGTAGTACTAACAGCAGCTAAAATGTATATGGATCATCTCTCGGTAGTTGATCCCTTTTGCGCTACACGACGGTGGTGGTATAGAAATTACATTTTCTATGTGAACGTCCAAATTTCTGCATTTAAAGAAAATTAGTTTTGTGTCCTCTGCAGTATTAAGAGAGAAAGGCTTTGGTTTGGGATAAAAGGAAAAAAGGTGTAAAGAAAGGAAACTTGCCTTTTTCTTTTATATAGTATAGAGAGATGTGTTCGCTGACAATATGAGCGCCTTTTGGGTACAGTCGCGGTGGGTCTTGTGTAGACTGGTGAGACGTCCCTGCCATTAATCGGCTGTGATGGCACCGTCAGTCCTCCACTCCTGTGCGTGTCTTCATAATCCGAGCTGACGACCTCATAATAGTATACATGCAAAAGAAAGTGCGAAACGCCTTAATATTAGTTTGCCGCAGTGTAGAAAAGGGGTCCCGTGTTTGCACTTGTCTGGGCTATAGCTCAGGGGGAGGATGAAAAAAATTAAAAGTGCTCACTTTGACTTAAGGCAGAAGCGCAGTCAACGTCTCAAAGGCCGGCACAGCTATGCACGTGCGCTGGCTGCTCGACTTTCGCTGGGCAGGAGCCCCCATTTTTTGCAGACTTGTTCATGTGATCAAAAGTCTTAGCACTCTTTGGAGGTCATTCATATTCATATATATATATATATATATATATATATCAAAATACCCGTGCCTCACAGCGGAGAAGTAGTGTGCTAAAGAAGTAATGAAAAAGAAAAGGAAACATTTTAACAATAATGTAACATGATTGACATTGTCATGAGTGTTGCTGTCATACTGTATATATGCCTGCCTGAATAAGTCACCCTCGCTTCGCTCTTACTTTTTTACCGTTCATTTAATCATGGCTAGTGGCGGAAAAATTATAAAATGGAAGGAGGATTACACTGAGTATGGCTTTACCAAAACAATTATTGTTGGCGAATCAATTATCCATAAAGCTTGAATTGGTGATATGTTTTTCTGTGTTAACCTCATATTTTTTCATACTTCTTCTCAAACCAAGGGGGTGCGAAGGTAAAATGAATCGAGAAGAAAAGGAAACATTTTAAAAATAACGTAACATGATTGTCAATGTAACCTTTTGTAAGTAGTGCCTGGAGGATTAAGTGTGGAGAAACTCTAGAGACAGCGTGTGTATTAACTTGTGGATTTTTCTGTGAGTATTTGGTGGCAGTGTGACGAAGTTGCTTCGGAAGACAGCGTTAGCCGCGGAGCTCAGCTCAGAGCGAAATAAGGTGAATGGGAGGGGAGAGGATGACTTCACTCCTGCACCCGCCTTAACTGTCAATCCCCCCACAAACACAGTCTCTCGGAATTTGCATAAGCACACCCCTTCACCTGCAATTTTAACTTAGTTAGAAAGTGATCAAAACTGTTGTTTATACCCTGCGTCCTCAGATTAAACTTGTATCCCGCCTTAGCCGTGGGCATAACAAACGCCAGCGGCAGCCTGTCTATGAACTTAATTTAAACTTTAGTTTTACACCGTGCTTTGTTTCTGAAGTAGCTGCAGGAATGAATATGCTTGTACAGTATGTGTCACTCACTCGCTTCTTATTGTTTCGCTGCCTTCTCAATTGTATAATGCATGTTTTCTTCAGCGCTTTTTGTAGCTCTTCCTGGTTTTCTACGTAATGCGTTGACAGTCAGTTCACGTGATTACGTGGGAGGCGTGATGATATCACATGAAACTCCGCCCCCCACGGCCATCGAGCTCAACTCCATTACATTATATGGAGAAAAATAGTTTCCATTTATGACCATTACGCGTAGAATTTCGAAATGAAACTTGCCCAACTTTTGTAAGTAAGCTGTAAGGAATGAGCCTGCCACATTTCAGCCTTCTACCTACACGAGAAGTTGGAGAATTAGTGATGAGTCAGTGAGTGAGTGAGTGAGTGAGTCAGTCAGTCAGTCAGTCAGCGAGGGCTTTGCCTTTTATTAGTATAGATTGGCTATGGTGATTTTTCACTTCAGGAGTCAATATTTTCAGCATTGGATATACACAGACCTTCCTCTGGTATATTTGTTTGTTTGTTAAGCAGACCCTAACAACTTCCTATTGTTTTTGAGAATTTTACACACTATGACTTTTCACTTCTCGGATTTGCTGCACATGTGGCAACATTTTCCACCCAAGATTTGAATGGCCAGCCAGACAGACCCAGGGTCTGCAGCCCTTCTTCTCTAGATTTTGGTACGTGAAGAGAAATGATCTTGGTATGTGTTGACTAGATGAGAATGAATCTCTGATGATGTATTTGTTTTCCAATGTCAGCAATTGAATGATAGCGTGATACTCATGATACTCACCACTTGTAATTCACATATTTAATACATAGACCACTTACAAAATCAGCTCTCTAGAGTACCCTGTTTAGGTTCAGGCTGAAACATTTCCATCATCTCTAGTATATAAAGTGATTATCAGATGTCTACACATCCTAATTGATACGTCAATATCTGTTAATGAGCAAGAGTAAAAATAGTTAAAAACAAGTACAAATTTCAAAGTCATGGCTGTAATCTATGACATTTTAAATCATTTATGAAAGGTAATTAGCTTTCACTCTTTTATATATAGTATGTGACAGTCACAGTGGCAGTTGTTGCAAGATTTTTGAACTCTTTTGTGACCCTTTCCAATGGTACTGCATGCCTAAATGCAATTGACATGTGTTTCGAGGGTTGAATTTCCATTGCCAAGGCAACCACTGGTTTGCAGCGCCACCAAGACAACAACAAGTTCTCAATCTCCCCGTGTAATATGTCTGTCAGCCAATGGATGATTAGGGAACATTATAACCTGGCAATGACCTGCCTCCATTCCTGCTTGTTTGCTGTCCTGACTGTTTTCATTAGAATTAAGTTGTTTTTTGCGAAGCCTTTGGACTCAGAGTCTTCTCTTGGGTGCAGGACAGTGACTCACGTGTCACAGTGTATAGTTCCTCCATATTTTAATAGAACTGTTCTTCAGTTGAACTCTGCCAATTTGTTATTTCAATATTTAAAAGAGTTTCTAAAAGAGCGTCATACTAGTATTTAATAAAAAAGAGCAAACTTACATTGTAGGTGTACAAGTTGAGTGACAGAGTGAAAGCTGCCACATGTCAGGGTTACGTGGACTCCTGAGCAGCACATATTAATGGTACCCAGAGGAGGCTTACTGTCAAGTGTACATTGATGTACAGACTACGTGTGAATGTACAATTTCCATTTTTCAGTATAAATCACACTGATTGTATTCATGCACTTAGTTCTGTTGCAGATGTCAAGAAATAAAAGAATTTTTCAAACCCAGTAAGGAGTTTTGCTCTCCTAGGAACTGTAAGAATCAGTTGCTGGAGGCAATCTATTAGAAACACAGCCGGCCAGCCTCACTGGCAACTTCAGGAAAGCATGGAGTCCTTAAGTTTGAATGCTTTCCTATAAAAATGTGTTGTCCCTCTCTAAACTGACCTCTAAGCTACGGCAGAACTTGCTTTTTGCTTATGTGTCCCTTGCTTTGCTCAGATTTGTCTCTTCACAGTGTCCACAGGCTACAGGAACAAACAACTGTTCTTACTACATTTTTTCTTTATTCAATTTTTAAAATAAAAGTGATCAAAATACAGTATGAAGAAAGAAGGCATTAAATAACAGATAAAATCATTCAAATATCTTACAACAAGTCAGACAAAATAGCTACATTTACAGCTTGTTCTTTAGCAGCTTTGCAAGGCACAACACCAAGGCACATTTGACATGATGTCCGAAAAGGAACCTTTCGGTTTTATTGGATTTAGTTATTTGTTTATTATGAATAATGGGATTTGAAGAAATCTTCATTCACACTTGAACATGTGCTGCATCAATGATTCTATATGAAATTCTATAACACCCAAGGATAATTTGTAATAATAGCAGATTCACAGCTTTATGTGGTACATGAGAAAGTATTCTAAATCAATTTAAACATTACTCTTCCAATGTGGAAATATTTTTTCAATGTAGCTGTCTTTAAGGTAAAATGAATGGTCTATTCCTATTTCAGCCCTACTCCCATGTCTTTGTTAGTTTAAGTGTTGCTGATGTACAATAATGTAAAGTTCAATTAGTTTATTCAATAAAATGAATGATATAAGCAATAAAGTGGATAGTTCCATAGATAGATTGATTGATTGATTGATTGATGGATAGAACTGCCTTTTTACAAAGCCTTAATAAATAATTCATATTATTATATTATATCTATAATATTGTATAAAGTGTTTTTCTATCTATCTATCTATCTATCTATCTATCTATCCTGTTTGCAGATGCAGAATGTGAGATGTTTGCGGCATGAAGGTCTTCTGACTTTGCAGTGCAGTGAGGTGTAGACTAGTGAAAGTGATTGTCCATTCTGCAGGGATGAAGGTTTATGTAAATTCTCTGAAGCATTATCATTAATGTCATATGACTGCTCTCAAATTGTTATGAGAGATGTTAAGAAAGTACATGCTTTTCTGTTTTGTCTAATAAGATCTGTTGTGAATGCTGAATAGGATTAGTTGTGTGTTCTGTTGAATTACCAAACCAAAAGCATCAAATTCAATTAATTTCAAATCAAGTTGGTCTTATAAAGTGTTCTTCACTAAACACAGTCTCAGAGAACTAATACAAATTAACAAATATAATATGGAAACAGTACGAACATAACTACAGAACAATTACATACTGTACAGAGACACACATTTCTAGTTAAATAAGCAATAAGCCAGATTGAAAAGATTAAAATGCAGTCATGTTCATGGTAGCAGATGTTCAAACTAACAAAAGGTATTGCCAGTTGACAGCAGAGGACAGCCTTTGGCTCCTTACAGGGAGATGTGAATCACTCTTGCTATGAGTGTTTCAGTACATAAGTGGTAGATGATGTGTCAGCTGTCATTACATTTTTTAGAAGATATTGCAGTGGGTAGGATGGCTTACAAAATGTGTAACTCAGAAGTCTCTAACCATTTGTTTTCTCTAAAATAATGCAGAGCAAGGCTGTTCCACCTTCTGTAATCCATCCTTGAACCAGCATCATCAAGTCCAGAGTCTATTACAGCAGTGATAGGTGCAAACAGTGATTAAGCATCACTTCATTGATGTGCACCCTCAGGTATACCCCCACACTCAATTATACAAAGAAAAAATTAGAGTCTTGGATTACCCTAACACATATTGTGTATTGTTACAATCTCTGTTAATCTTAGACTATTCTTTGACTTTTGCAGCATTTTATACCTTGTCTGATTATTCAAGAAATGTATTTATTGTTTACCAATATTTTTACCAACCTAGGTCAAAGGATGGATACAGTAATATTGAATCTGCTGGACATTTGAACAGAATGACTTGGGCAGAACACAGGCTTGGAAGACTTGTGCAGATGAAATTTAATGTAGGTTAATGTAATGAATTACTTATTTGGAGTAGAAATGTTAGATTTGAATTCACAATAGGAAATCTGAATCTTGAAAGTCCATCATACAAGGTGGATCTAGAAGTCATACTGGACTTGTCATTATCTACATCCAGTGTACTGAAGCAATCAAGAAAGCTAATAGGATGTTATGTTATATATCATGATGTGTGGAGTACAAGTCAAGGGAGGGTATACTTAAATAATACTGTATAATGCATTAGTGAGGTCTTATCTGGAATACTGTGTTTTCCCATACTGTAAAGGCCACGTCACATTACTTGATACAGGGATATTCACTCGAAAGAGGCCCCAAATAGTCTGTTGTAACACCCGTTAGGATGAGCCAAAAAATACACTATATACCTTTACATATGTGTAATCAATTGTGTTACATGCAAAGCTGGAAGTGGTTTCCATTTTCCGCCAGACACATTTTGACGCAGCGCTCCATGTTGTTGAACGCATCTGCAAGCGTCTCAGGGGGAATAGCAGCAATTTCACGTTGGATGTCTTCTTTCAAATTTTCCACAGTGCGAAGCTTGTTCTGATAGATTTTTCCTTTTAGCATACCCCAAAGGAAGAAGTATGGTTGTAAGAGCCAATTTTAGAAAGTTAAAGTTTTGAGTTAAACTCATATTAGTGTTTGCTTAATTTGAATAGAATATAAATTTCTTTCATAGTCATAACTTATGGTATAGTCTTTTCCCCCTATAACTTAGCAAGAGATAGAACCTTCTCACTATAACTGAGAAACAGTGTGATAATAAGCTTAGTTGTGATAAGAACAGGTCCCAGTAAAGAGGGACTTGAAAGACCCATTTTCTACTCAGAGGTGGCATAATCATACAGTTTTCTGAACGTTTTGAAATGGCTCAGAAATGTACATAGTAACGATTTGAGATGTAACACGATTTAAGCTTTGAACTGAACTTTTCTTAACATTAATTTTTCTTTTTTTTGCTGTTTTTTAATTTTCCTTTTTGTGTGAACTGTTTTTTTTAAACTTAACTAAACTTTCAAAAACAAAGATATTTTGTCTGTGGAATCATTTCTGTGCATCAGGCTTTTGTTGAATCCCATTTTTTTGAGTTGAAGCTGCTGAACTTTGGTAAATTTGGAAAAACGCAGCTACACTGGTTTTGTCAGATCTGGCGACTATGGTGGCCAAAGCCCTTTTGAAATTACCCTGTTGTCAAAGAAGAAGTCAATTTCTGCCATGCTCCTTGCCGATGTATGACACGTTGCTCCATCTTCCTGGAAGTAACCTTCTGTTAACTCACGGTCATCCAACTGATTCTGACATCACTTAAATAAATTGGTGACCCAATAGGTTTGCACCATGAAGACGTGCTGCTCAATGATGTACACCACCATACTGATGAGAAGTCGAGTGACTGAGTGAAGGGTTAAGGGCAGTATGCACCCAGTAGTTACAAATGGAGGTTAAGTGTTGCAACAGCTGTCTGGCACCTACCTCATCGCTCTGGCACAAGAGCATCCCACTTTCTTCAATTCAATGTTTTGTTCAGATTGCTTTATCCTAGCGAGAGTTATAACAGAATATTCTGAGCTTTTTTCGAGTGAATCTCCATGCATTTCCAGTGATTTTCAGTTGTAGAACTTCATTTAGATAATCTTAGGAGGATCCCATAAATCTCCATTTTCATAGTCTGCACTCACTTGGAAGTAAAAATGCAGATATAAGGAATATGTAACACAGTGTTCTTGACCTCACAAACAGAAGCGAAGCTTGTGTGTCTGACATCTTGAGTTTTATGTACCATGATATAATAGGAAAAAGAAAAAAAGGACAGAGATTGTGTCTGTACTCATTGTACCTGTAAACCTTTTGCTAAGGAACTGGCTCTGCCATGGAGCATGGTAGTGGCTGTCAGGAAAAGGGTTGAGCTTACAATACTTTGTAACTGTGAAACTGTGCTGAAAGTCATCACGGAGCTGTCTAGTTGGATATGCCCAGCGATACTTGCCATGCAATCTGATATGATCAACATCTGAAGTTGTCAAGTCTGACAACCCCTTTGAGTAGAAGTAGTATAATGTGACATCAGCTTTAAAGAAGGTCTAGAGAGACTAGGCTGATTCTGCGACATAGACTTTGGAGTTATGAGGAAAGACTGAAGGAGCTGAAGTTTTTTAGTTTAAGTAGATTATGAGGTCCCATGATTTTGAAGTGTTAAAAATTATGAAGAAAATTAGTACAGTTGATCCCAGCTGTTACTTTAAAATAAATTAGTGAACAAGTGCACAGGCACATGGTTGGAATCAAATTGAGAGCAGATTTTTTTCATCATGCAAAGAACCATAGAGACCAGTAATAAATTACCAAATAGTGTGGTACATAATAGGAGTTTAGGGCCAATCAGATCTCAGCTTGATGTAATTTTGGAAAATCTAGGTGAAGAAGATATATGAGCTTGTTGCGCTAAATGGCCTGTTTTCTATTCAATTGTCCTTATGTTTTAATGTTTATGTTTTTGAGATGCCATTGTGCATACACCATTGATGACGTGTCTTGTTAGAACTTTACCTAAAAAATAAAGGAAAGTCCCTTTACAAAAAGTAATAGTAAAGTATGCTTTAATTTGTTTGTCATATACTACATCAACCCATAATTGATTCAAACCTTTGCTACCTAATAAATCAATCAGTGAAGAAGTTCTCATTGGTTTAACACATATTTGGAATGTTGGGAAAAAAATGGCAAACTCAGAGAAAAACCCATTCAAACACAGAAGAACAATCCACAATTCCACACGGACTGAGGCGGGGCCAGAATTTCGAACCTAAGGTAGAAGAGCTAACCACTTTGCCACCTTGCCTTCATGTCTTATTTTTGCATGTTTTCAGTGTCTAATTCAAATTTGTTAGTCTTGTTGTATCAGTTACTTACAACTATTATAAGGTAGTCTTGAGGGTGGACTGTTTTTTTTAACCTCAGTTCTTGATTTCAAATTATTTTTTTATGCATGTGTTCTCTTATGGACTTGTTCCTCATCTAAGGATAGCTCCTGCTTGGTGGCCAGTGTACCCAGGATGAGCTCCAGAATGTTCCAGAATTAATGTTTATAAAAGAATGGATGATTGTATGTCCATATAGTTAGTGGTTGAGTGATGGATTTAAGTATGGGGAACATGGGTAGCTGTCCAGGGCGGCAAAGGGTGGAATGGTGATTACAGCCTGAGCCTGCCAATCCATTAGTGCTGCTTACAGTAGATTTGCTCTAAGAGCATTCTGACATCTTTAGCAATGTAATCATTTACAAAATTTTGCCAATGCAATAAAAATGATGCTACTTAGATTGGATTCATGTTGTTGGTCATGGCAGTGGAGAAAGGCATTCAGTACTTGTTAAAGAATGGAACCATCCCAGTGTGTTTATGAATTGAAGCCCACTTAAGGTGACAAATTGAAGAGTTCCTACAGCCAATATATATTTTTACTTAGTCTTCTTTCCTTATCACGTGGGCTTGGCAAGAAGGCTGAACAGTATCTCTGTTGACCTCTTTGGAGTTGCTGGTAGTGAACAAATGTTCACTGTTTGAATACAGAAAGTTTAAGAAATTCAGAGGACATAATTTGTTGGTTCGCAGAGAGGGCCATTCTGATCTGCTGACATTTTTGACAGCCAGTGCTCCATTCTAAAAGCACTTTTATTTTCTTTCTATTAAAGTTGTTGTCAGTCATTTACAACAAAGCCGAGCCCCCTTTTTATTACTATTCTCTCAGTCAGCTTTTTGAATAGCCTGTGCTGTGCTTCCTCTTTCATGTGAACAAATCCAGCACTCTACCATCGCCTTATGGCTCTTGAGGCCTTGCGGCTCATATTTGTTCAGGTCAGACCCATATGGGCACTAAGGCATGGTATCATGAGCAATCTAATTGATTAACCCGGCTCAGTGAACTGCCCAAACACATCGATCAGCCTGTTCATGTTATGCCCTGATTTATTACACGCTGGCACCCACACTTTGCTCTGGCTTGGTAAATCTTATTGCTTTTTATCAGGGTAACTGATATATTTTTAAACTGAGTAACCTGTCTTTATTCTACTAGCTTTTTTCATATATTTTTCTTTATTTGTGCTCTAACCCTTTTTAAGTTTATCTTTTTCTTAGCAAATAAAGTATTTTTAATTATAAATACAATAATATGAATTTTTGACACTAAATAGTGCATGACCAACTTTTTCCTTTCTTGGCTATTAAAGTAGGGACATTTTCAAAGATGACATTAGTTAATAATGAGATGACATCCAATTAAGAACAGTCAGCATGCTGAACTTGACCTTGCCAAGTGTTTTAGTCGGGTAAACTTTAAAAGTATTTCACGATCATCTCAGCTACATTTTTGGGTCCTTTAACCTCAAGCACTATAGTGAAACATTTTACAACAAGAACAATATTATTTATATTGTACATTTTCATGCAACAATGTAACTCAAAGTGTTTTACAAGATAAAAAAAGAAAGTTACAAGAAAAAAAAAAACAATTAAGATTAGACAATAATATTAAAGAATAAGTAACAACAAAACAAGGTAAGGTCAGATAGCCAGGAGGACAAAAAAAAAAACTCCAGTTAGGTCAGAGAAAAAAAAACAAAATCTGCAGGAGTTCCAAGGCCAAAAGATCACCCAGCTGGGCACTCTACCTAACATAAATGGTCATAAATCAGTCCTCTTTGTTTTCATGCTTCACATGAAGAAGTTGGTTTCATGGACACTCACCTACATTCCATCATTTCAGGGGGCTTCATTGTGCCTTGATCAGGTTGGAGGAAGAACTGGAAAATCCATCCATCCATTATTCAACCCATTATATCCTAACTACAGGGTCAAGGGGATCTGCTGGAGCCAATCCCAGCCAGCACAGGGCGCAAGGCAGGGAACAAACCCCAGGAAGGGCGCCAGCCCATCGCAGGAACTGGAAAATTCAGTAGAGAATAGTACAGATTAGTACAGATTCAGGTCTATGAAAAAAATGATAATTCTATACCCATATAGTCTATTAGGAATACAACTGAAATATAGCTATGAGAAAGTCAAATTAAAATAATGGGTTTATAGCAGTTTTTTTTAAAATGTTCCACAGTACCAGTATTATTTTAGAAGAGGTATACTGAACATGCAAAAAAACTTACTGTTACTTTTATTTACAGTCTGAAACAAACATAAAGAAGTCCAAATAAGAAATTAATTAAATGATCACTTATTTAAAATATAAGATGCCAGCTTGTTGCTACGGTATACAGAGAATTAAAATTCTTTCAATAATAACTGAAGCAATGGGCATTTTTACATGCATGTGTAAGTCAAGAAAGAGCAGAGACTGTGAAAGGTTGGGAACCATATTTTGTTAAGATAACAAAAAATAGAAAAAATCATGGATGTCTCACATCTTATGTAGCCTAAGTCTAAAGGCTCTCACAGACTTTCTCTCCTTGACAAAGTTTCTTCAGTGGAGCTCCTTTGTCTTTAAGTGTGGGTTTCCAACAGAATAGAACAGTCCCCAAGGCAGGAGAGATAGCACCTCTGGGGTGAAACCAGAAGTGACACCAGAATTTGTGTGTGGGTGACAAAGAAGGAAGTGTTACCAACTGCAATCGCTCAAGTATTTCAGTCGTGTCCTGAAGATGCTCCCTATGCACATACAGTAGGTGCAACAGTGTGTTTTACATTATTTTATGGGTTTTTTTTTTATTATGTAGAATCTGTTTTTGAGGTTGTTTGAGCATTTCATAATGAATTCAAAAAGTTTTATTTTATTCCCATTTTATTGCTTTATTTGGTTATATGCATCATATGGTCTCGCTCAATGCATTGGTCATAACATGGAATATAACATTATAAATATGGTAGTGACTACATTACAAATTATCAGTGGACAACACTCCTTGAACTTGAATTTTGGTGTAGTTAATATCAATTTTGCTGCTAATGTCAGGTTTTGTTTCTTGCTTTTTGATGTCTTTTTTGACTTCAACTTCTGATTCTTGCTGTACCCTCATATTTTGGTTGCATTTTCATATAGAACATAGACTTTGATGCAAATTCCCATCTGACAATGATTTTTTGCATAAAATAACCTCCTGGTTACATTTTTCCTCACAATAATCCTTCAACACCAGCATCTCATAACAATGCCAATAAATAACAGAAACTGTTGTTCCTCACATTTTCAAGCATACTTTTCCGATACTGTATTGGTATTTAGGCTAGCATGATAGAGTAGGGTCCTAGTGGTACCCCAACATACCCAGAAGAATATCAAGATGCAAAAATACATTAACTTTATTAACAAACTAGCAAAATACCCACGATTCGCAGCAATTTTTATTAAGAAGAAAAGTAAACCTTTTTAAACTGAGGGAAAATATACCAATAATTATTTGTTAAGGATCTTTTTGCATGCCACGTTGTCAGTTCGGCCCTCCGGTTGTAATATGACTAAGCTGTGTGCTGAGCTTACTCTTGAGCATGCAACATACAGTTGGCCATGTGAACAGTAATCTTGTCTCAAATCTCACAGCTTGGATTGCTGCTGTCATAATAGGTTTGAGTTTCATAGTTTGTTTCAATTACGTTAATATTTGCAGGACTTGTTGTGTTGAAGTGACATTCCGCATCTGTCAAGCGTTGAAAGCATACAACCAGTTTCATCGATAACTTTGCATCCAGCTTTTGAGAGTTTAAACATTCATAAACATCAAAGTGTCCATTACTCAAATTATCACCAGTGAATCTAAGATGTTTGGAGGCATTGGCGGTTGTCAAAAGGTGTAAAATATTTGGCTATTTCGGTACACTTGAAAGCGACAACCGAACAATTCAGTGGCAGCCATCAACTCACATGCAGAATAGGTGAAGGGCTTAAGCATTTCACTCTTATAGTGCTCCTGTGTAGTATAATTATCTCCAGTACTGTCATCAGTCCACACCTTGAACCTGTCCCAGTCATTCAAATACATAAGACACAATGTTCCTTTGGATATCAAGAGTGAGCCTGATATGGCCATGCAATATGTAACACAGAGAATGGAAAAGTCAGGCGGCATCTCTGGGCATGGAAACCACTCTGTAAATGACAGTTCTTTGATCAATAGTGATCACCTCGATAGACATGTTAATGGGGGTACGGTTGGAATGATAAAGGAAATGGGTACCTGAACAATGTAAACTAAGTCTGAAATACCTATACAATAACTATAATCATAATAAACGAACAATAAAACAGCGGAGATGCCGTGGATTAAATAAAAAGGCTGCAGTTATCAGCAGGGAGACGTGAATACCGTGGCAAAGCAAGGAAGGGAATGAAGAGACCGGAGCGACAGACGGCTTTATATAGGCAGGCAGCCAAGAACGTGGGAGGTGTGGGGATGGAGGACCCAACGCCGCCTCACATGGCGACCGAGCTACAGGCTATGGACGTATATATGTACGCAAGTAGGATTCAGTTAGCGTTGGGAACCCGCGTACCAAATTTCTTGAAGATGGGCCCATAAGTAACAAAGACCGTTGGAAAGTTCAATATGGCGGCCGACAGTTGCGTCATACCACCGAAATAAGTACGTACATTGGTTTCGGTTAGTGCAGGGAAGCCGCCTAACATATTTCGTGAAGATTGGGCCATAAATAAGAAAGTTTAACATGGAGGACGTTGTCGACCGTTATTACCATTATGCGTAGAATTTCCTGTAAGTAACCTGTAAGGAATGAGCCTGCCAAATTTTAGCCTTCTACCTACACAGGAAGTTGGAGAATTAGTGATGAGTGAGTCAGTGAGTCAGTCAGTGAGTCAGTGAGGGCTTTCCCTTTTATTAGAATAGACTAGCAAAATACTCGCGCTTCGCAGTGGAGAAGTAGTGTGTTAAAGAAGTTATGAAAAAGAAAAGGAAACATTTTAAAAATAACATAACATGATTGTCAATGTAATTGTTTTGTCACTGTTATGAGTGTTGCTGTCATTAAGGATTTGATTATCATTATTTCTTTCAATCAGGTTCGTATTTGGAGGACGTGTTGTGTTCAAGTAACATTCCATGTTTGTCAACAGTTGTAAAGATAACAGGTTTCATTCGTAGAAGTGTTCACTACCCAAATTGCTACTTGTTTAACAGGCATTCCTGGTAGTAACTTGTGGATTTGCCTGCGAATATTTAGCAACAGCGTCTCTATGAACTTGTGGATTTG
The DNA here is from genome assembly GCF_016835505.1 of Polypterus senegalus. NCBI lineage: Eukaryota > Metazoa > Chordata > Cladistia > Polypteriformes > Polypteridae > Polypterus > Polypterus senegalus. The sequence continues at coordinate 92,605,760 of NC_053164.1, forward strand.
CCTGCGAGTATTTAGCGACAGCGTGTCTATTAACTTATGGATTTTTTTGCGAGTATTTGGTGGCAGCGTCAGAAAATTGTTTTCGTCTAGCTGCATCAGAAAATATACCACGACGTCTGACATGCCTTCTTTTTACTGTTTTCTCACAGCTTGGATTGCTTCTGTCATAATCGGTTTGAGTTTCATGGTTTGTTTCAATTACGACAGTATTTGCAGGACTTGTGTTGAAGTGACATTTGGCATCTGTCAATCATTGTAAGCATACAACTGGCTTCATCGATAACTTCGCATCCAGCTTTTGAAAGTTGAAACATTCATAAACATCAAAGTGCCCACTACTGAAATCGTCACTTGTGAATCTAAGATGTTTAAGAGGCATTGGCGGTTGTCCAAAGGTGTAAAATATTTGGCCATTTTGGTACACTTGAAAGCCATCAACTCACATGCAGAAGCATAGGTGAAGGGCTTAAGCATTTCACTCTTATAGTGCCCCTGTGTAGTATAATTATCTCCAGTACCATCATCAGTCCACACCTTGAACCTGTCCCAGTCATTCAATACATAAGACACAATGTTCCTCCGGATGTCAAGATTGAGCCTGATATGGCCATGCAATATGTAACACAGAGAATGGAAAAGTCAGGCGGCATCTCCGGGCATGGAAACCACTCTGTAAGTGACAATTCTTTGATCGATGGCGATCATCTCGATAGACATCTCACCACCCAAATCGCTACTCATGAATCTAAGATGTTTAACAGGCATTCCCGGTATTAACTTGTGGATTTGCCTGCGAATATTTAGCAGCAGTGTGTCTATGAACTTGTGGATTTGCCTGCGAGTATTTAACGACAGCGTGTCTATTAACTTGTGGATTTTTCTGCGAGTATTTGGCAGCAGCGTCACGAAGTTGTTTCCGTCTAGCTGCATCAGAAAATGTACCACAATGTCTGACACGCCTCCTTTGTACTGTTTCTCACAGCTTGGTTTGCTGCTGACGGATGGCCTTATGTGGGCAGTCAGTCAATTACGTGGGAGGCATGGGGATGGGGGACACAACTCCGCCTCACACGGCAACTGAGCTGCAGGCTATGGACGTATATATATGTACGTAAGTAGGATTCAGTTATGACCGTAATGAGTAGAATTTCGAAATGAAACCTGCTTAACTTTTGTAAGTAACCTGTAAGGAATGAGCCTGCCAAATTTCAGCCTTCTACCTACACGGGAAGTTGGAGAATTAGTGATGAGTGAGTGAGTCAGTCAGTCAGTCAGTGAGGGCTTTGCCTTTTATTAGTATAGATTAAATAAGGACTGAAGTCAAAGCACACATAGACAAAGACCCCACTTGATTAAACATGTCTTCAGCCAGTCTCTGACTGGTGGGGTGGCTACTACATTGATGTGCACTGTACTTAATGTTTTAACAATGGGAGATTGTTCCCATTGACTGCTACAGAGTTTTCACTTAAAGATATCCATAATTATAGTTTCAACATTACATTTTCATTAGTTGAAATTGTAGTTATAGCTATCTGTAATTATATTGAAAATGTATTTTGATTTCTGAAATTCGCATTTTGACTAGTCATGGTGTACAGGTGTCTTTAACAGAAACCTTACAAGTTACTATTGCTGATCTATAAAATTCGCTGCAGCATTTTTGCAGAGAATATGCTCTGCTCAAGTTAGGAGACCCGGGTTCGCTTCCCGGGTCCTCCCTGTATGGAGTTTGCATGTTCTCCCCGTGTCTGTGTGGGTTTCCTCCGGGTGCTCCGGTTTCCTCCCACGGTCCAAAGACATGCAGGTTAGGTGGATTGGTGATTCTAAATTGGCCCTAGTGTGTGCTTGGTGTGTGGGTGTGTTTGTGTGTGTCCTGCGGTGGGTTGGCACCCTGCCCAGGATTAGTTCCTGCCTTATGCCCTGTGTTGGCTGGGATTGGCTCCAGCAGACCCCCGTGAGCCTGTGTTCGGATTCAGCAGGTTGGAAAATGGATGGATGGATGCTCTGCTCACCAATGACTTTGTTCGCCAAATATTCTTCTACAGATTTCCCATGCAGCTGGCTAAGAAGTTTTTGTTTCCCAGGGCCCCATGATGCTTTGCAAGGCCAGGGTGAAATCACAGAGCTGTAGAAGCCAATGCTGGATGGGATAGTCCCCCAAGCATATAATGCTGATCTTAGTAGTAGGATACAATAAGTGGAAAACTTACAAATAGATTTAACCACAAACTGGAGTAAACTGGAAATGTATTTGTTTCTTAAAGGAAATATCTTCTTTAATAGACTTGTATGTGACTTGTATGTAATAACCAACCTACTTCTTTAATATTACCCAGAGTGCTGTGCAGTTGATACAAACAGAAAGGAGTGAAGAAGTCATGTGCTTTAGTGTTGTATTTATTTCTTAGCATCATCAAAAAAACAAGCAAAAGAATCAGAAAAAAATAAACATTACCTTTTGGTTCAAGAGAGTTAAGTACATGGTATCAAATCTGTAGGGAGCAAGATTTCATGAATTCATGCTCCCTCTCTGCCACTGTCTGCAAGAATTTTTTGCTGTTTGATATTTACTTCTGTTTATTTTATCTCAGGGAGGCACTTCTGTCTCACAGCTCGGGTCACATTTTTGGCCATGATAATCAGTCGAGCATAGTTGGGTAGACATTTTCCTAGCCATCAGAGGCACTTAAAAGACCATTGCACCATTATAATTTACTCAAAACCAGTTAAGTTTCTACTTCTCTATTAACTTCAGTGCTTTTGCTGAGTTCAGCCAAGTTCCCGAATATTTCCATGATTTCACCAAACTTAATGTTAAGTTCATGAAGGTTCGCTCATCTCTAAACGTTACTGAGAAAATTCGCTTAATCTTTCCTATCCACAGTGTAATTACAGATATGCCTAATTAAAATTTTGAGTAGCCAAAATATAACGGCAAAGACAGAAATTAAGCACAAGACATAAATATTAAAACAGCTTGCTCTGTATGTGTGCACTCATCTTCTAATTTCTTTCCATTCACAAGCTCTGCAACAATATATGAGATGCTGACTATAAAATAGGATTTATGCTTATCCTTGTATTGGCCTGATATGAAATAGGCTCCAGCCTCTGTGAGTGTAATTAGAGTAAGTATGTTTAAAAATGTTCTAGTATGAGATGTTTTTGTAGAAATGACTGGTACAGATTTGCCATGACGATTGAGCTCTTCACCTTAGTAGTCCTTCAGGCTAACAAAACTTTGATGTACAATTTCGAGCCTTGTACCCAACTGATCATTCAGTCATGACTCACTATTATCTCAGCAACTCTAACAGTGAATCTTGCAACCTGATGGCCTAAAGCAGTACATATCCAAGTTGTAACACAAAAAATATTAAATCAATATATAGATTTTGATTTAGTTTAAAGGTGTAAAAAAATGAGGGTAAAGGATAGGAGTTTATTTTTCAAATAAATTATTATTCAGTTGTTCAACCTTTTGTACTGAAAGGATGAGATTCAATTACCCAGAGCCATTCTCCCCATCAATGACACACTGTGCTCACACCCCTTCAAAGCTGGCATTAACATGCATTAAATGTGAACAGCATGATACAAGGCGTATTGTGTGCTGGCCCACCAGAATACAAATGCTGTTCAGGCCTGAGATTTCATTCTACATTTCTGAGGCAACCACTTACTGTATCTAACGATGACCTGACAAAAAAATTAGCCACCTTATACTGGCCAAATGGAAAACACGCATAATAAAGACAAGTTCATTCAGTAATTGGAAAACAGCATTCAGCTCTTGGTACACTGGGGTTCCTTCTCTGTATCAGGTCTGAGCTGTGAACAGAGTGAACACTGAAAAATGCCTCCTATGATAACATACCCTAAAATAAAGAGAAGTATTAAGGGCATCTGTGCGTATAGTGTGAACTTAGGTTTTGTTGGGAGCTTATTCGATATAACACAAAGCAGGTAACTTGGCAGCAGATTTGGTTGTCTGAAATTTTAATAACAACTAAGAAATGTTTCAAAGTGTATTTGGTCTTATTTGAATGAACCCTTACCTAAGTAATGACTTTGGTATTGACCTACAACTGGGGTATAAGGGGACACAGACCCAACTCTTGGGAATACAAAAGTTTTGAAAAGTGGCAGTAAAGAGGCATGTGATTATAATTGTGTTGGAAGGCTGCTGGGGGCAAGATGCCATGCAACTATTACTATCAATCAAACAGTCACTCTTTACCTTATGTATTAAAGGTGACATAATTAAAAATGTTAATTAAAGGAATTAGTAGAGTTTATTGCAGCTATTAGTTTAAAATGTGTTCTTCGGGCTACAAAATCTTTATGTAAAATTTCAGGCCTTGTACACAAACTGATCATTCTGTTGTGACTCTTCAACAAGAACACGGAGACACAGTGTCACACACGTGTGAATAGGAGGCAGCTGAATGGCTTGGAGATAGATGAATGATAATACATCTGTCCAGGGGGTGGCGGGGTGCACTGACGCTCTTTTTAAGTTCCCTGCAGGCCTTTCCATGGAAATCCCACCAGGAGTCACTACCTCGACACCAGACACCCCACTTCGGGTCCCGGCCCCGAGGACGACATGACTTCTCCCAGACTCCCTATAAAGCCTCACACCTTTTTCCTGGAATCCAGTTCTGTTTTGGACTCGGTCTTGTAAATTTGACTAAAACTAAAAGCATTTACTTTTGCAGCCAGTATACTGTATTATACGGGTGGCTTCCCCAAACCTTGCCATGTCTCTTGTCCCTTCTTATTACAACAGATGACAACTTGTTTAGGGTAAATAGAACACAAATGTTAGGTCTTTCTTCTTCTTAAAGAGAACCATAAACACATGGAATAAATTATAAAGTAGTGGAATGGACAGTAGAACTCTAGAGTATTCAAAACATGACATGTTTTTTGGAGAAATTAGGACTGGTTAACTTTATTGAACTGAATGGCCTGTTCTTTATTTTAATTTTTACAGAACAAAAACTATTGCAATGCAGTATGAAATACTAATAATGAGTAACATCATACAATCAGAACTCTGTTAAAAAGAAATGAACTTATATATTAAAAAGAAAAAGCAAGAGGAAGTATTTCTAATAGATTTTAAACAGTGTGGAGGGTTGAAGGCTGGCCAATATTGTACCTGAAGCCAAGACAATCTGGAGGTTGAAGAGGTTTGGGACAAATCAAGCAGAAAGAAAGAAAGAAACATGTCCTGTCTTCCTAATGGAGGCTGCCTTGTCCCTGACTGTTGGTGGGGTGGGTTGTCCACTTACCAAATAATAATAATTAATGACATTTATATAGCGCTTTTCTAACCTACTCAAAGCGCTTTACATTGACAGTTTGGAGCCACTACAACTTCAACCAATGTGCACCATCCATCTGTATGATGCAATGGCATCCGATTTTACACCAGTATACTCACCACACATTAGCTATTAGGTGGTAAAGAGGTGAGAGAAAGTTAGCCAATAAGGTACAGGGGATGATCAGTGGGCCAGCATGATCAGTTCGAGGTGGATGAACTTAGCCAGGACATCAGGAAATACCCTATTCTAGATACCTAGGGATCTTTTAGGACCACAGTACATGATCATTGGAAGGTCAGTGATAATTTTACAGCTTAGTGTTCTTGTTACTGCACTGTGGCATTGGGATCCGCACACATACTACAGACCCATCATCAACACCTCTTCCAGCAGTAATCCAAGCTTTTCCTAGATGGTCTTCCATCCAAGTACTGGCTGCGCCCAAACATGCTTAGGTTCAGGTGGATTACCTGTTCTAAATTGCATGGGGTATAGATGAAGTAATTTGACTTGTGCAGCAAATAAGCCCCTTCACCTCCACTCTCTCTCTCTCTCTCCAAAATCCAACTTGTTCCAATTTCAGTACCAATCTCAGCCAGCCCACGAGGGACATGTAGCAGTATGCAGCTCTTTGGGATTACCTTCAGGGTCAGAAATGTGTTCTGTAAGCTCTAGGGCCATTCTATATGCACTGATTTTAGGGGCACGTATGTGCCTGCAATCCTGAGCCACATCTGTTATTTAAAGGGGCACAGAAGGCCACATACATTTCAAATGACCCCCTTGCTCGTCTCTGACAGTTTTGGGGTCTTCTAGTAAGTTACCTGCCAATTCCTAGCATCCTATACTTACTTACACTGGAGTCTTTACTCCCGGGATATTCACTATATATAGAATCTACCAATGGTATTATTTCTGTTGACCTGGCATTTCATCAACCATTAATTCCATCAGGACATTTTCCTTGTACATTATTAAGACTTTGTATGGACTGCAATTTTGCCCTTCTTCTTTACTGGGCACTTTTCTACATGGTTTTTAAATCAAACTCAGCTCAATTTTAAAATTAGGCTGAGGGTTTAATGGTAGATGTGAGACAAAGCAACAGTATGGAATAAAACGATCATTTTGGATGGAGCTGTCAAAGCAACTAGAACAGTACAAGTTAGTGTATTATACAGTGTGGAAGTGATATAATTACTTTAGTCGGCAGCAAGGACTGGCTGAAAATTGTAAATGAAGGTATAGTAACCAAAAATGTGCAGAAAGTAGATTCTCTTTCTAGACGTGAACATCAAGATACATGAAATCTCACAAGGAGATGCAGGAAGAGACTACCTCAGAATAGAAGTCTTATAGGTATTGCCCAAGGGTTATCTTTGAAACAATAAGGAAACCAGTGGGGAAAATATTTTTCAGCCATCCATTGGGAAAGGAGCAACATACTTACAGTGCCAGGTGTTCACCCAGACGTGACTTGCTCCATAGGGTCCAGCACTGTTTTCCCTGTTTATATGGTGTAAACACTGTTGACGGAAACCAGACTGTTCCAAGAAACAGCTTTAGGAGTCATTATCAGAGTTTGACTATGAATTCAAATTTGATAGGAGGTCAGTATAAAGGAACCAACCTAGTGGTAATGCCATCACAGTCTTTGGCTCTTCTTGAGATTCTGGGAGCTGCCCACCTTTGGCAAATATGGCTATTTAGGACTGTAATGTGAAAAAGGCACAGTACTTACACTCATCCACTTCAGGCTTTTGCTTAGATGCACCTAAAAATCAATCATTCCATGTATTGTTTTAATTTCTGCCTTGCCTGAGGTAGTTTCCTAACATTACAGTTCATCTATGATACAAAGACTCTGGAGACTTCAATCCAGTCTTTATTAATACTTGTCCTGTGTCTCCCTTTTTAATAATTGCTTGCACTCTGACAGAAAGCTACTTCCCTTTGCTTTGACACCATGTCTTGTTTTCCAGTCCTTATGCAGATATTGATTTTCAGAACACTCTTGGCATTCATACCACAGTTTATTAAATATACTGTATATTGACTACCATATATACAGTGAACTCTAACTGATGGGAAACAAATTTGGACAGTTACAGCATGGCTGATAGTAAGCTCTGGAACTCTTGGTTTACTTTACCCAGAAACTTATTCACATTGAGCTAAATCTGTGACACTGGGCAAGATTAAAGCTGGTAATATCATTGAACAAGGACTGACAAGTGTGTGCTAAAAAAATACATATTAAATTTGCACTGCACATATGTTTTTTGTGAAAACTAAATAGTATACCTTTGTGCAGTTTACAATACATTCACTTACTGTCCTTGATATTTGTGTGATAACAGATTCTAGCTTTTATTTTAGGACTTGTACCTGCCGTAGTAACTTTTAAAACTTTCAGTCTCATAGAGTACAACAGTAAAACATACTTTTACAAATTTGACGTGGTAGAACTGTGCTGCAGAAGTTAGCACTTCAACAAATGGAGGATATCCTTGTGTTTGCTTGGGGTGGCTCTGGTTCCCTATTTGACTTTCAAACCGATGCCACTAGGCTGCTTTCTTTGAAGTGAGTAAGTGAGTTCATGTCCAAGATTGGTTTCTGTTTAGTTACTCAAAGCTGACAACTACAACTCTTCAGAAAAGTTATCATCTTAAGCAAATGCATGTGTATGAATGTCGTGAAACAAGTTAGCAGGTTTTAATTGTTTAATCATTTTTAGTACCGGTACAGTACATCCCATGTAGCGTGTGTTGATGCAGGGGTTCATGTTCCAGTGTGCATGAGAGGTAATGATTGCCAGCCAACAACAGTGCAGTAATCAGGAGGCACCAGCTGGGCATTATTTTAGAATAAAAGAGAACAGGGTTAGTGCAATAGAGAGAAAACAGAAAAAAAGGGAAAGATGAAACTGGTATAGAAAGCAATCACTGTCTGTGGGAGAGATAAACAGAGGGTGATGAGTTGAACAGAATCCTGACTGTTTATTAGTTTATGAAGAGCAGGATGGAGGACAGGGTAAACTCTGATATGTGGATATGCTCTCAACTGCTGATGGGCAGAAATGTGGAGTTGGCAAGAGGGAGAGAGACGCCAAGAGGGCTGATGAAAGAATGGGGTCCCACCATAGCAGCATCCAGGAAATTGCTTAGCACAGTAGGAGCTTCGGAGATTGACATTGGAGGACTGAAGGGGTGTGGTTTGGGGGCTGTGTATGGGTGATGCCCATTGCCCTGACAAGGATGGAGAAAGAGTATGAAGGGATGATAGTGATTTTCCCTTTCTATTTGGATGATTTGACCTATTCAGTAGATTATGGCATTTAAGGGGTTCTGGTCTGATAAAACAAAACCGAACTCTTTGGCCTAAACTCGAAGCATTATGTTTGGCTATATTCAAATACGTAATTTACATATTCAAATATGCATTTTTTGAACACCCTAGGACATTGACTTTATTTGTTTTTATGGCACAATTTCATAGATTATTTATTTAATGACTTATTTATTGCACATTTTGCGTAAATGCATAGTGAAGCATTTCAAATTATGAATGGAATAAGCAAGGTGGATGCCTGCTGTTGACTTAAATAAGTTCCTTAGACTGCTGAGTAGAAGGCACAGAATTTCAAGGTATAGATGTGACAGGTATAGGAGTGAGCAGGGAAAATGGAAGTGGAATGTGAGTACATTTCACACAAACTCATTTTTGTACTGTAAGGGTTCTAAACTCTTTTGGAACTTCCCAAATGGGATGACACGCAGAAGAGCCTCCAGAAGCATTATTGCCACATCTGTGGAAGATAGCTTATCCATTGCAACGCTGCTGACTGCAGTGGTGCTATATGCGCTTGTTGTCAATGGGTGATGCATGGAACATTATAACTGCAGGGAAAAGTATTACTTGGCCGCTAACATGGCCACAACCCTGCCTGATTTCTGTGTCAGTGTGTGAAAGACTGGTAGATCCTGCTGCAATACATAACCGTGCTGTTCCTGTTTCAAGCTGAATAGTTGTTAAGTTGTGCTAAAGTACTGAGACTCAGCCTTGTGTTTTGGGGTGCAAGACAAGGACTCACTTGCCACAATACTAGGGTGACCAGACGTCCTCCAAAAGGAGGACATGTCCTCTTTTTTAACATGGTTTCCTCCGTCCTCCAGGCATTCCAAAAATTAATTAAAATGTCCTTCTTTCACAGAATCACGAACAGAGTTGACTGTTTTAGACTAATTACATATGATATATACTGAGAATGAGCAGCCTTTGGCCATTCTCCTTTCATCCGCATCATTGCGTGACATTACGTTACGTTATCACATTATCAATAATTGTAACATCAAGCAGCGGCCCACACTACTTTATTTTCTATTTCTGCCCAACGGTACAGCAGACAGCGGTTACCAGGTTGATTGGAGTTGGAAAATATATTTGGTAATTTTTGTCCTCCTTTTTGACTGTCGGTGTCCTGGTCACCCTACACAATACAAATTATTGTAAATACTTGAATCTTGACTGAGCTGAATGAGGTGTTCTTTCCATAACGTTCTCATTTATTTCTGCCTTGGTTTTCATTTTACAAGGGCCCCATAGTGTAGAGAGCTTTATACCTTCAAGATGGACTGTGACATCTGCCTAGTGCACCTCATTTATAATTACATTTACAGTATGAATTTGTTACTAAAACTTTCAGCATGTATTTAGAATTATTCAATTTACTTCAGTTTATTCTTATTAAGGTCATATCAAGTTAAGAGTCCCTCATATTAAACAATAATTACAAATGAAGTATAGCTGAAACACTTGCAACATAGTTTTGACATTTCCTTCTATATGTTGATAACAAAGCAGATGCCCAACACGAAGATAAAACGAAACACATCAGAAAGAATATGCTTGTGTCCTGATTTTGTTAACCTGCTGACCAAACGTAAAATCAGCAATTCAAATAGGCTGAAGCAAGAAGTTTAAAAATGTCCCTGAGGCTGAGTCAGTGCTCGACATGAGCAGACTAAACAATTTCGTAGAGACCTAAGCAATTGATGGGCAATCGCCATCTTTGCACTGAACCTTGAGAATGTGGCATTTGCTACATTTTCTTTCTGTGCAATGGATACACCGATAGAATGGAAAGTAGTTAATAGATAAAATATTTGCATCCACTTTTTATTAGAAGAATCCTAACTGAATTACACAAACTGATTTACTGACATGTTGAACATTGTTATTATCTTACGTTTTCTCCTGTTAACATATTTTGACTCTATAATTGTTTAACTTTATGAATTTGTTTAAACTCAGGCTCTTATATGACACTATTCTGATTTTTTTAATGTTTATACCCAGCAAATGCATTCCATTATATCACATATAAGGTGGGGATATTTTTAATGTGGATACTAACAACCCTTTGTGATCTATCATGCATTTCACCAAAGTATATTATCATCAAGATAATGTCAGATAATATTCAGGAGCCTAACTGCATATTGACCCTATACATTATTGCATCATGGGCTAAACAGTTGACTCAATGGTCTTGTTCAAGACTACCAATTATACTGTACTGTGAAGAAAGTAATATTTAAAACAAATTAAATGTGTGACCATGCATAAAAGTAACAGAACTGGAATCTGACAGCCACCACAGCTCTGCTTCCATGTGATGTGCTGTACTGGTATCACATAAATCAACCAACGGTTGGCCTTAATTATAATCACCTATAAATTGATGTGTAAGTCTCCTCTCTTAATCAAACATTTGAAGCAAAATAGCCATCTATGGCATGATCTGTACCTGTACACCAGGAGCAAATTAGTTTATATTACGAATCGTGCATTGCATATACAGTAATATACTGTAATTTTGATTTAAAAACAATCAAGTACCAAATATCTTCTACTCACACATATAGCCTCTGCACTGCACCTACACATCGTTGCATCATGGAGGGAAAAATCAGACCTAATAGTGTTCTTTGTGTTGCTTGGGGCCAACAACACTTCTCTGGCAAAATTAATGCGGAAAATAAATTTAATGCATAAACATGCATAATAATAACATTTTGCAACCACCACAGCAACACTTCCGTCTACTGAAATCGCACTACGTAGCCAAGGGCTTGCCTTGAACGTTGCCAGCTATACATGAATTCGTAATTCTAAAGCCACATAATCATTCCAATAGAGGTAATGAGCTGTAAAAGATTAATAGCATATTTACACAAGGAACAAATTTGTTTATATCACATACTGGGTGAAGAATATAACATACAGTGCCTGTAAAAAGTATTCATCCCCTTGGAGGTGAGTCACAGTAGATTTAATCAGTCTCTTTGACATTGATGAACAGTAAGAGACTCTTTAGTGTCAAAGTGAAAAGAGATCTCACCAAAGTGGTCTAAATTCATTACAAATATAAAACATTAAATAACTAATTGCATATGTATTCACCCTCATTAATATAATGCAACTAATAACAAATAAAATAAAAATAAAAAAATAATTGTGATATAATGAATTACATGGGGTGAGAAATCAGATATGTTCCCCATTGAGCATACTAAAAGGATCATTATTCATTGAAAAATATGCAAGTGACAAATTGTGCTATGTGGTGTTTTTATTATAAAACGACAAATTAAAACATTTATGTTTATGTGTAGTTCTTTTAAGCATCCATTTAGAATACTTTAACCATTTAAGGTTTGTGTGAGCCAAAGCCTATCCAGGTTGTTTTGGGAAGAGGAAAAAGAGCTTGACAGAATGCCTGTCCATTGCAATGAACACTCATTTGCACACTCATATTTACTCAAATATTGAGTTCCCAATTAACCTAACACTCGCATCATAGAAAAATATAGATGAAGAACTATAGAAATTCCCACTCAGACATGAGGAGTAGATGTGAAGTCCAGACTTACAGTGACTGGCCAGGATCTGAACTCAGGGCTGTATCGCATAGATATAATTAAAGCACCCCTTTGTTATTATAAATTTTGTATCTTAACATATATTGTGCAACTAGCCATGTTACGTGTTAAAGACAGGCAGTAGCATCATTTTAAAAACATTTGATATTTCTTGCTCTACGTGTACCTGCAGGTTCTTTCTTAACTGCACTTGCACTCCCTCTGAATGTATTCCCATTAAGCCTGTCTCTCAGATTTTATCATTTTGAGGTCCTTTTTGATGCTTTTATACCTCCCATCTTTGATGGCGATTCTCAGCGTACCTCCTACACCTTTACTCGACTTTACAGGACTCGTCGTCATATGGCTCACAATCACACTTCTTTCAATCATGGTACAAAAGCAAAACTGATTGATCAGATTGTTAGATACATAGTGTGGTGTATGTGATCTGAGCAAATCTGCTGTTTGTGTACCCACATTGCTGATGGAACATTTGTCACTCATTACTTTTCACAACATATTTGTAATTCCACATGTTTTTCTGTATCTGCATGTTTTGGAATTTCCTTTACAAATAGTTGAGATCAACACTGTAATGGTTTGAATAAACAATCTTTATTACAACACTTCTGATCAAGCATATGCTGTGCGAACACCCATCGTTCACTATGACAAATGCTAAAGAAATATGGAATTGCTTGAGCTTATGGAGACTTTAGTTCATGGTAAACTCTGCATTCTGTATAGATGGAAAGGTGCCAAAATATCTAGATTGATTAAACGTCTTTGACAACACATTGTATCATTAAATAGGAACTTCTTATGTAATGTATAAATATTGCAGTTAATGAAAGTTATAAGAGCTTGTCATCTCCATGGTAAGTGTACTAGCATATCAAATCTTGTTTACATAGAAAAGAACAGAGAAAATTTCCCTAACACATACCTTTCTGTCTATTGTGCACACATTGGCTATAATCATTGCTGCTACAAAAGAGATGCCTCTGTTGGGGTTACTGGTGAGAACATATGTATGTACCATTGGCATAGGGCCAAATTTGTGGGTGCCCACATTAGTGTAGGTAGAGGCCCGCCTGAAAAAACTAATTTATAATGAACCCTGATTTAACATTCACATATTTAGCATTTTCACATTTTTTATTTTTTTGGATGCTGTTGTTGAAAATAAGGAAAACAAAAAAAGGCAAAAAACTGCTTTATTAGGCATATAAGACTAATGACTGCAAAGTGAATCGTAGAGTGCATAAGAACATGAGAGCAACCATGAAGACAGTTGGAGAGGAATATAGCAGATAAGGTGGAGGAAGACCCTAAGAGATTCTTTCAGTATTTTAGTAGTAAAAGAACAGTCAAGGAGGAGATCAAGTGCATCAGAAATAGTAAAGGGACATTAAAACATACAGACAATGAAATAGCGGATGCCCTAAACCAGTGTTTCCCAACCTCGGACCTGGGGGCATACTGTGGCTGCATGCTTTTGTTCCAACCAGATTCCTAATCAGTGACAACACCTGATAACACTGAGCTCATTTAATTAGCTGGTATTATTTTTCTTTTATTCTACATTCAGAAAAGTACAGCAGCATGATTTGTACATTTATAAGACATTTAGAAATATTTCTGCTTTTGCAGAAATGCTTAATTCTGTTTTGCTGATTTAATTATATTTTGCCATTTCTCTGTGCAGTTTTTCCCCTTCATTGTATCTTATCAATTACAATTAAAAATGAGCAGAACAGACACGCTGGCAAACAACACTGAATAATCAAAGGCTGCAACTACTTTAGCATCAGACCCACTAATCCTCTTTAATAAAACCCCTGTGTGCGTCCAGGTGTCCATGTGTGTGTGTCTTCTGGTGAAGTGCGCATGCGCAGGGCCGCACGTGTTCAGTCTCTCCCTGTGCATTCCCTGTGCAGAGAGAGAGAAAGAGACACACACAGGTGCGTGCACGAGAGAGAGACACACACACACACAAACATAGGCGCGTGAGAGACACACATGCGCGTGAGAGAGACGCACACACACATAGGTGCGAGAGAGAGACACACACAGGTGCGCGAGAGACACGCACACACACACAAGCGCGCACGTGCATTGTTGTAATGTTACTTTTCTTGGTTGTTTATTAAATTACGGATTTTTGAAATGTTCATTTTTTTCCCTATGCTTAAAACTCATTAAAAAAGGTGTTTTCAGCGAGCAATTCGTAGCGCTATAGCGCAAACTCTTGCAGTGTTACTTTTCTCTGTTGTTGAAGGTTTTCTCAGTGTTATTCAAAGTTTTTACATTTAGTTTACTATTACGCTGTGCATTCTGTGGTATAATTAACTATATTTGTGCTTAAAACTTAAAAAAATATATTTACATACAGTTCGTACGGTCTGGAACGGATTAATTGTATTTACATACAATCCTATGGGGGAAATTACTTTGGTTCGAAACGAATTATGGTCGTGAACTGAGGTTGCACTGTATTACTGTCCGAGAAAATTACAGGCATTTTACGGAGATGCAAACCAGTATTACTGCGAGAGAAAATTAAAGGCACACAACACAGGGAAACATATTACAGCCACATACAAGGTCCCTTGCCATTTAATATAGACTGTTCCTACTAATGTTTATGCACTACTGTTCTGGCACCCGTTATTGTAACGAACTTAATGTCTAGTTAGTAAATAATGGATTAATTAAACAATTAGAGAACCTAGAAAAGCAGAATGAAAATTAAGATGAAAATATTGTTAAAAATAAAAAATACATTATTCCACTATAACTGTTTGGTACATTTCAAAAATATATATATATATATATATATATATATATATATATATATATATATATATATATATATATATATATATATATATATTTTACCAAACTTAATTCTCTAGTTTCTATATTGTTCCCAAAACACAGAACTTGGAAAATAACACATCACTTAATCAGCCCAGGAGTCCAATTAAAAACTAAAGGTGGTTGGAACAAAAACCTGCAGCCACAGTGTGCCCCCAGTACCGAGGTTGGGAAACACTGCCCTAAACTTACATTTTTCTGAGGTGTTTACAAGTGAGCAAGTGGATAACCTCCCAGAGGTAAACATGACTACTAAGGTGGTACTGATGGATTTGGAAATTGTAGAGGAAGTGCTGCTCAGATTAAACAAACAAATCACCAGGACCAGATAATATTTACCCTCGAGTTCTTAAGGAGGCTACTGAGTACATATATAAACCCTAGACACATATTTTTAGGAAGTCACTGCGCACTGGAGAGATTCCAAAGGACTGGAAAATGAAAAATATGATCCCATTATATATAACTATAGGCCAGTAAGCTAACATGCATCACAGGAAAATGAATGGAAGGAATTATTAAGGATAAGATTGAGCATCACCTGGCAAGGACAGGAGTTATTCTGAACAGTCAGCATGGGTTCAGAAGTGGGAGGTTGTGTTTTACTAACACGCTGGAATTCTATGATGAGGCAATAAAAGGATACAAACAAAGTGGAGCATATGACATTTATCTTAACTTTAAAGAAAGCATTTGATAAGGTGCCACATGAGACGTTGGGCATCAAATTAAAAGAAGTGGGAGTTCAGGATGATGTTTTTAGATGGGTGCAGAATTGGCTCAGACACAGGAAGCAGAGGGTGATGGTGCGAGGGACCTCATCATTATTGGCCGATGTTAAGAGTGGTGTTCCACAGGGGTCAGTGCTAGGGCCGCTGCTATTTTTAATATACAGTATATAAATGATTTAGATAGGAATAAACTGGTTAAAATAGCAGATCATACCAAGATAGGTGGATTAGCAGATAATTTGGAATTTCTTATATCATTACAGAAGGACATGGATAGCATACAGGTTTGAGCAGATTTTTGGCAGATGAAATTTAATGTCAGTAAGTGTAAAGTATTACACATAGGAAGTAAAAATGTTAGGTTTGAATACACAATGGGCGATCGGAAAATCAAGAGTACACCTTATGAGATGGATTTAGGAGTCATAGTGGACTCTAAGCTATCGACTTCCTGACAGTGTTCAGAAGCCATTAGGAAGGCAATCAGAATGTTAGGTTATATAGCACGATGTGTGGAGTACAAGTCCAAGGAGGTTATGCTCAACCATTATAATGCACTGGTGAGGTCTCATCTGGAGTACTGTGTGCAGTTTTGGTCTCCAGGCTACAAAAAGGACATAGCAGCACTAGAAAAGGTCCAGAGAAGAGCGACTAGGCTGATCCCAGGGCTACAGGGGTTGATTTATGAGGAAAGATTAAAAGAGATGAGCCTATATAGTTTAAGCAAAAGAAGAAGAGATGATATGATTGAAGTGTTTAAAATTATGAAGGGAATTAGTACAGTGGATTGAGACTGTTATTTTAAAATGAGTTCATCAAGAACGCGGGGACAAAGTTGGAAACTTGTTAAGGGTAAATTTCGCATTAGGACGTTTTTCTTTACGCAAAGAACAATAGACACTTGGAATAAGCTACCAAGTAGTGTGGTAGACAGTAAGACGTTAAGGACATTCAAAACTCGACTTAATGTTTTTTTGGAAGAATTTAGCCTGTTCTCGTTCTATTGTGTTCCTATTGTTCTAGTAAAACAGCCATTGTCTGAAGAAGCCTGAGTTTTTTCTATGTTCTGTGTCAACACTGCTGGTTAAAGTGACCATATGCTGATTTTTGCCTTGCATCTTTTTTTTTTTTTTTTGATCAAATTAATTTTGCAGCGGATCCATAACTGATATACAGATGTCTATCCTGAATGTGCCGCACATGAGCAAAATGAATGACACAGCTTTGTCAGACAGATGTTGGTTTCTGCACTATTTCTCAATGTTTTCGTGCATAATGTCTGTAAATTTGAAAATTCATGATTGCAAGGAGGAGAAACAGGAAACCAAAGATCATAACTGTTGGATCAGTTGTTATGAGAGCAATGTAAATTCTTCTGAAATGTTTTGATTCCATACAGTATTGTTTTTTGATTATCACACTTCTCTAAAAACTTCAGATCTGTGTCAACCATGAGTGAAAAAATAGGAATGGAGCTGCATTGTGAATGGAGTTTTCTCTGGTTTCAAAAATCAAACGCAAGCTATTCATGAAAAGTAATAACAATCTAAAACAACAAAACTGACAATAATAATTCTAAAAAATCAATAGACTAAATCAGGACACTTCAATTTTGATAACTATTATACACAATAAAAACTGCATTGAAAATATTAAAAAACACACAAACGGACCTGTACTAATGTGGATTCTGAGTAATCATTGACAATTTCCTGTATTTTACATGTTTTTTTGGTCATCGATCCCTAGAAAAATGCTACATGGGTGTTCTATCATATTTCAAACTAGCCTGCCTCTCTTCTGAAATAAAATAAATGTTTTCTCGGATATGAAATTAAATTATTATTATTAACTTATTTTTATTCAAGTACTTCATATCATTATTTCTACCTGGGTCTGTTGCTGTGACTTTGTTTTGCATATCTTTGTAAATAAGGTTGTGGTCTTCTACAATGGGAAGAGATAGACAAGGAGGTCAAGGAGAAGGAGCCTCTTCTGTCAGGTTTGCCAATGATGCTCAATTTGCCTGACGTATAGTAAAGTCTGATTTTGAAACTTGGTGGTAGCATTTTGCCAATTCTGCCTTCCACTGATGATTTAAGCATAGATGCTATCTTAGGTGTAGCTTGGCATTCGCTTATTATGCTGTTTACTGGCTTTGGTAAGAGCTCAGTTATTTTCTTTTTCTTATGGTGATGCAACTCTTCATTGTCTACTCGCTAACTTTTGCAGATTTTAAGTATTACCACACCTACCCGTCAACCCATCTACTGTCTGTAATGTCACATGATGTGACACATCTTCTGACTGTTTTGTTCAACCAAAAATTGCACAAATATTGTTTCTGTTTTATATTTTTGTGACTGGGCTTGTGGAGGTCTGAGGGGGCCATTTGGGTCTAGAGGACTCCCACCTTGCAGGGGCAACCACTACATCACTATGATTCACAAAGTTAGAGGCAACCACATCTTTATCTACTATGGTGCCAAACTTTACAAAAGATTGAATATAAGGAAGAAAAATATTCATTTTATTTTAAAATTGCTTTTTATTACAATCCCTGAAATGCAGAGAATAAATATTTACAGATGAAGCCAGAAAGAACCAGTATTCTGTAATGCATACTATAAATGATAGTACATGAGAAAAATATAGTTCCTTTAAAAAGACAAGCAAACCAAAGGTTGTAAAGATCTGGGCCTTTGAAGCCTCTACAAAATCTTGGATTCAGGATTGAAGGATAATACTTTTTTAGCCAAAGCAGGCCAATCCAACCTTTTAAACAATTCAATGACTTGGCCTGGCCTGGCGGTTTAAAGATGCCGGAGGGCAGGGTTATATTGAAAGTAGCTTTGGAAGAAAATTAGGGGGAAGCTTCTAGTAGGTGGAAAAGACCTGGGGCCTCATACATAACGCCGTGCGTAGAATTCGCACTATAATATGACGTAAGCACAAAAGTGGAAATGTGCTGACACACAAAAAAATCCAGATCCATAAATCTGTGCGAATGCCAGTTTCCATGTTCTTCTGCTACATAAAATGCGGTCAGCGTGAAAATTAACGCACGCGCCTGCTGCCACTCCGAAACTCCTCCCATAATTACACCTCTTTGAATATGCAAATCAATATAAATAGGCTTTAAGCTCGGTGTTCTGTGAAAAGGCAATGGCAAAAGCAGTAAATAGAAGAATTTCAGCGAATACCAAGTGGAGGCAAGGAAAAACTTAATATTTGTTGGTTTAAACAGTGGTATAAACAACAAAAGGAAGTTGATCGAGTGACATAGCGAGTCAGAGAAACTCGAAAACTCAAGTTCACAAAGTCACACAGTGCCCGAAATAAAAAAGAAGTTGTCACATATCAAAGTTACCGTGAAAAGGCGAGTCGTAGCCCACCGTCAGAGTGTCATATGAAAGCTTATTAGGGTACACAGAAAAAAAATACACACAGTGGAAAAAAGCTCAAAATGTCAACTTTAATCTCAAAATTTCCACTTTAATCATGTAGTTTATTTTGTCATTAAAGTAGTACATCATAAACTTTATCTTAAAATCATTTAATTTACTAGTTTCTCAAATCCCACCGTAACTAAAGTAGCACGTTAAATGCTTTGTTTTGTATTTGATCTTCTATGTGCTCTATGTGTGTGAATCACTAAGTGCTTCTTAAATGGGCTTTCTCTTCCTCTGACAGGACACAGAATCCATTACATTCGTAATATTACAGCTCTCTAAATAATTAAAATACTGAGATGTATACGTGATATCATTTTCATGATGATAGGAGTTAAGGCATGTTATTAAACATGGGAACACGGTGGCGCAGTGATTGTTCATGTCTCACGCAAGATCCTCCATGCAACCTCCAATTCCTGTCCTTACTTTTCTTTCTCCAAATACCCAATCGCCACACAATCAGCTCTGTAATAGACGTCTGTAAGCTTGGAATGTCGATTCTTTAAAACTTTTATGGAACACTGAAATATCTTCGCAGCACGTGTTTAATTATTCTATTCATCTATCCTTCTAGTGTTCCAGCAAAAATACAGCATAAAGGCAGGAACAATCCATGAACAGAGCGCCAGCGCCTCGCTAGTGCTGCGGCACCGTGTCCTCACATGTTTAATTATTAACAATATAGATTATTTAAATGAAGTTGAAGTTTTATCTGTATAATGCAATAAACATATTTTGCTGCTTTTCATCTTAAAAATGATATTGTCATCATATGTAAATACGTGCTTTATAAAAAGGCTCAGGTTGTGCAATATTATAACTGTATCACAAGTTTACAGTGAGGTAATTGTACTTATAAGTACAAAGCATTCTACAAGGAGCACTTGATGAACTGATTGAGTGCGTTTATAGTTATTAGGATGAAACTGTTTCTGAACTGCGAGGACAGTACCGAAAAGGCTCTGAAGCATTTGCCATGAGAGCAGTTCAAAAGACAGCATGGCTGAGGCAGCGTGTGCTTGATGCTGTATACTGATAATTCTCTTTCTGATCAGCTGCTGTACAGTTGTGATTCCCCACTCAGATATAGTGATATAAATACTCTGAGTGGTGCAGTGAGAGTAATATGAAAAAGGATTATCCGCTGTGGCAACCCCTAACGGGAGCAGCTGGAAGAAGAAGGTGCAGTGAGAGTAACAATGTAAAGCAGCTATTGTATTTGAATTGTTTGACCTTTCTGTGAACCATTATATTGTTACAGTACAATGAGGTGCCTTAAATTTATGAACAATATGTGGTTAATTTCAGTGTATTTATAAAGCTGCTGACGTGGATGTATATCTAAGAAAGAATGGGTAGCCATACAGGAACAGTAGCACTGCTTTGACGTTGGGTGCCCCCAGTCTGCAAAACTGAGTGCAGAACTTGTGCATGCCATTTTATGAGCTTCTGTGGAAATGTATGTGGCTTTACACCAAGTTTAGGTTTTATACATTGCGATTTGAATGTGGAAGCGTTTGCATGTAACATTTTTGTACGTATGCACCGTTTATACATGAGGCCCCAGAACTGGGAGACAGACAGAAAGAGAGAAGGACAGAGAGGGAGGGTGAAATAGGCGAGTAGTGGAAACTTGGCCAGGCCATTCCACCTGACAGACAAAAAATCACATATACTTGTTTTCACTTATGGGTTCTATTTATGTTGACCTCTCTCTTATGTTCTTTTTTGTTTGTTAAAATAAACACACATTTTAATAGGTTATTCTTCTTGGAATTATTATGGAGGGAGAGGCACCAGCAGCACTCTCTCTTTTCTCAGTATTTACAAAATTGTAAACGTCATCTAATGGTTACTACTTCTGTAATACTGCAAAGAGCCAAATAATAACTATTTTATGTGGACTCTTTTAAGGTTTATGTTTTCCAGTATTACTTTGCACATCTGGTAAAAGAGTTCTGTACAATGGAAACAACCGCAGGTTTTATGTCCTCAGTGTCACATAGAAATCAAACCAGTAAAATTTTGGTATCTAGTCCATTACCCTCATTGCTAGGCTACACTTATCTTTTGAGCACACTTTATGTAGCCTCTTTTTTACTACATTTTCATAATTATTTTTGATATTTAACTTACAATCTATCATGCAGAGTTATTAAAAGCCAGGTGTTGCTCTACACATCTGGGAGGTACCAATTTGAACTATAGAATATTTAAAAACTATAAACACAGAAATCTGTTTTTCTGAATGTGAGCCAGATGCATTGTATCAAGATATTTTAATTCACTGAAAAAGTACATGTACAAATCAGAGTTTCTGACTACACAAGGACAGTGATAATTCAAAAGAATAATTATTATTTGGTCTGCAGCACAAAAATGCCTGCTATTTAAAATCCAGCTCTACATTTAAATCTCAGCATGGACCCATTCTAATTTTCCCAGCACTAGCTGAACTGAAAATCAGTCAGCATTGCCAGTCATTTTTAGCTATTACATTTTTCTTTTGCGGGGCTTCCAAAACATTGTATGGATAGTTAATTCTGATGAAGCCTGTACGGGTCATACAGGTCTGTGGAGTCCATTAAATGGACACCGAGTAATGAGAAAATCATTTTGGAGTACATAGAAGAGATTCCCTTGCAAATTTCTCCTTGTCAACAAGCTGTTTTATGAGAGATCGATGGAATAAAAAGATGTCTGTGAATCTCAGAGTTTAGGGCCTCTGAAAGAGATGAGCAAACAAGGAAATCAAACCAGGCAGTGCAGAGCTGTTTCTGTCAATCAATCAATCAATCTGTATTTTATATAGCCTCATTTCCAGATTTCACCAGCACAGAGCAAATCTTAATACAGAGAAGGATAAAATATATAAGTGTAATAAAAAAAAGAACTAAAAGTCAACACTGACAGACAGTAGAAGGGATTTTAAAGGACTGCATGTCAAAAATAGAGATTACAATTCTTTGGAAAAAAGACATTAAGAATAAAAAGAGTTCTAGAAAACAAGCATGAAGAGTTAACCCAGAGGATATACTACATAACATTACCTAACCCACTAACTCCAATTGAGGGTCACGGTAGGCCTTCCTGGATAAACAGGGTGTGAGATCCATTAAAGTTGCACACAAACACATTCACTCTGGACCACTTTAGAATCATATACAACATCCAAGTCTTTAAAAGAAGGAGGAAGACCCATGCGGGTACAGGGGAAATGTGAGTCATACCTTTAGTAACAGATTAAGGAAGATTTATCCTTGAAGGTGAAGGTGAAGTTTATGATGTTCTACTTTAAAGACAAAATAAACTACGTGATTAAAGTGGAAATTTTGTGATCAAAGTTGAAATTTCGAGCTTTTTTCCCCACTGTGTCCCTATTTTTTTTTTCTTTTCTCTGTACCCTAAGCTTTCATATGACACTCAGACAGTGGGCTACGACTTGCCTTTTCACGGCGACTTTGATACCTGACAACTTCGTTTTTATTTCAGGCACTGTGCGACTTTTTGAACTTAACCCCTTAACGCGCACACGTACCGGTCCCGGGACATAACAGCTTTTTAAAAACGTTACAGTAATGTGTGCATGCCCATCTGCCATGCATCTCGACATACTACCCATCAAATGAAACTTCAAAGTCTCGTCTTACTGATGATATAAACCATTTTGACACACAACAACCACAGCACTGACACTAAAGCCTTTTTTACAGAGAAGTACATACTTTTAAGAGTTGACTTTCCCTACCTTTGAAGACCCCCTGCAAGTCAAACATCAATATTTCCGAGCAGTATTGATCCCATTCTGTCCGTAAGGCTCCAGCGAATATAATCCAGTAAAACGATTAGGTCTTAAACACACGATATATCCTCAAAGGGACAAAAACTCCAGAAAACGTTTCATAACTTGAGACCACCTACGTAATTTTTTTTCATTTATATTGATCATATCAGACGTAATTTGTTTCTGTCGGCGATAACCATGCTACCGCATGTAACACGGAAGTGTTAGCTTCTGATCGACACCTAAGTTGGCCAATTACGACGGGTCTGGGGTTGACTGGCACCTCGTATAGTCAACAAGTGTCACAGACAACTGAAGGATGACGTAAAACTCCAAACCCTGGTAGAATCTACCAGTTTGATTGGACACTGTGACTGACACTCAAAACTTACAGCCAATGAGCAGCCGAGCATTTTGATATGTAACTTGCCATACTAACTTGTAAACAAACGATCGAGCTGCGAAGGTGGCATTTGTGCCAGTCTGCAGAGTTGGTGCATGGTTGTTTATTGTGATTTCGCCAAGTTTTTTCGCATTTTAAATATGAATAAAAGTAGAAGTTTAAACGTAAATACACTCTCGATTAAATAATAGATGCATGTACGCGGCGTGAAAGTATTCAATCGCCCGGAGACTCTAATGGCAGAGAGCGACATGTGCCACGCCCTTGTGCTTTCTGCTTGCTAGTGATTGCTGCCATCAAGTGGCACATGGAAAAACGCTGAGCTGTGTTGTAACAGTTTGTAAAAGAAATGTATATAGTTTGTGTGCATTTTATAAAAAAAGTAAAAATAAAAAATATAAATATATTTTTGGCCCATAAGACTTGTATTGACTATTTTTACATAGAAATGTGTATTTTTTATTGTTTTTATTATGGAATATGAATTTCCATAACTAATAGAGTGACACTGTGTGTAGATATAGATTCCTTTAGGTGTAAGCTTTCAGTAGAGCCCTCATTGATATATGTGGGTTGAAGCATTCAAAAGTTATTACACTTTTTCCATATGTTCCAAAATGTGGATAATGGTCCCTCTAAAAAGCCCCTGGGCATGCCCACATAAAAACTGGTGTAAAAATGTCATTTTTACAGGTATTCTTTTCAAATTTGAAATGTGAGTAGTCAACAAGTTATTCTGTTGGTACATAGTGTGTTTCTGTCCCCACCTACCTACTGCAGCTTTATTTTCTTTTATTTTCATAAAAAAACTTAGGCGAGAACAAAAAAATTTGTTTTTTTGTGAGTTCTAATGTGCATAACTTTTGATCAGTCACACCAACAGTGATTCTGACTACTAAGGGTGAAACTAGAGAATGTTACCTTTACAAAGAGACCAAACGTGTTTATACTCCAGATAGTTCAATAACAGCAATGATTCTAATTTGGAGAGGTCGAATTACAAGCGATTTAGCAAAAATGACCCCGCTTGCGAGTTTCTCTGACACTCAATGTCACTTGATCAACTTCCTTTTGTTGTTTATACCACTGTTTAAACAAACAAATAGTCAAACAAGTCAAATTGCCTACACTTGGTATTCCCTGAAATTCTTCTATTTTCCCCTGTGCTTTTGCCATTGTCTTTTCACAGAATACTGAGCTTAAGGGTTATTTATATTGCTTTCCATATTCAAAGAGGCATAATTCTGGGAGGATTTGAGGTGGGGCAGCAGGCGTATGCACATGCGTTACTTTTCACTCTGACTGGGATTTATGTAGCAGAAGAACATGGAAGTTGGCATTCGCACAGATTTATGCATCTGGATTTTTTTGTGCGTACGCACATTTCTGCTTTTGTCCATATGCCATTTTCTAGTGTGAATTCTATGCATGCCGTTATGCATGATTCCCCAGGACTCTAACTGTTGTATTTTTAATTATTACATAGTCTGTTGATACCATGAGATGAAAGACTGTTAAACATAGAAGTATTGATATCTAGATATGAAGTTATAAAGGCATGAAAAAGGAGAGAAGGACAATTAGGGATTAAAAACAGACATCACAGAAGGAGCAGTAGGGATAAGCTTTGACAAGCGATACAGCAAAGTATTAACTGCAACACAAATTTGTATTTCAAAAGTTTGGTTTATTGGCAAATACAAATCCAAGGTGCAGGCATCAGAATGTCATTATTCCTCTGGTTTCAGTATTTTGTTTGGTCTTTTGTGTGTTGTAGTTAGGCTTTACCACTTGGGTCTATAATAACTCCAAAGAGACAGAGAGATTTTTAAATGGAAATGTTCAGAAGATGAGCATCGTTAAATAGTTGTGCCAAGACTATTAACAAGAATGCCCAAAACTGATCTATCGTTAAATTCAAGATGCAGATAAAAAGTCTTGTACAAAAAATTAGTTCAAATAGCCAGGCAAAAAAACACAAAGAAACACATATTAACAGTCAGGTTTTTAACCAAATTTGCAGAGAATGCAAAAATGTATGTACTAAACTTTATATTGTCTCTCCTGTGGCATTGCACATGCCGCACATTCCCTAGTGTGGCCAAGATTGCCATAATAACTGCAGATGAAATCTTTCTAAAATGGTGACATCCATAATCAATCAAAATGCTGTGTTGGAATAAACTATAAAACAACTCAACTTTAACAACAGCTTCTGGAAAAACATGCCAAATTCAGAATATTTAGGTTAAAAACAGCAAACTATATGCATTAATAGCCAGAAAATACCTAAAGAATGGTAAAAAATTAAAGAAAAATGTCAATTTTATCAGGTCCGTGGTACATTGATAACACCATCAGATGCATGGATGTACTGCACATTTCTGTCCCATACTGTATATGTCATATTCGGGAAAAGATTTTAGAGGGCCTATATGTGGAATGGTTAGTTTAAAACTTTATTAAGTCTGTCTACTAGTTCATGAGAGTTGTCTTCAAATCCCACAGGAATCAGATATGTCTGTCCGAAAATGTTACATTTATCCAAGCACAAACTGGAAGTGATCTTCATGAACAGCTGAATAAAATACGAATCCAGATTTGCCAACAAGAAAACCTAATAAAAATGTGTAAATAGTTAAAACATCAGACTGAGCATCAATTTTTGAATAATTCAGGTGATCCCAGGCAGTGAAGAAGAACCAGTGAGTTCATTTCACAAGAGGCTTCAAGAAAGATTTGTGATCATTTCAGAATGAAAGAAAAATGCAAAGTTGAATGAAAACCAGCATTAGAGAAGGTAATTTAAAACAAAACCAGAAACTTTAACCTGTCCCAGCAGGGACAAAATATATAATGTTGAATGGAAACCAGATATTTAATGATCTGGGAAGAAACAACACGCTCAAACATTTTTCACATAATGTTAAGATCAGAGAAGGAGCAAAAACCTGAGTTAAGGCTTGGCTATTTAACAAATGGGCAATGTGTGAGCAATAGAACAGAGTGTGACTAAAGAGACAGACTGATAAGTTGTTGGGAAAAAGCAACACCATTAAAACATTAATAGGAGAAAGAAGACTGGAATGATAAAGAAAAATGGAGATTTGAAATAAATAAAAATAAATACAGAAAATGCTGGTTTATTGGAAAAGGAGTGTACAGTAAGAGCAGCACTGGCAATAGGATGAAAGGAGAACACTGGTTTTACCTTAAAAGACAACAATTAAAGAAAACAGAGGCGGATCCATTTGTGGATCACCAAAGAGTAGCACTAACCCTGATACTGATATTCAGTTTGGTTTATGGCTCAAAACTCCCAGAAGAGATGACTGAACATGTGCTTATGAAAAACTCTGATGGGCTGGGAGTTGAATGAACATCTCGTCAGCTCTGTTTGGAAGAAGTTAAGCATACATCAAGAATATAAAATAAGTCTTTATATAACTCTTGTTTTCTGTGGAGGCTCTTTGTCTGCCCTATGAAAGTCCAAAGGGAATAGCTGCAGTTAATTGATTTCTAAAGAAATTAGCTACTCTGTAAAGTTTCAAGCAAAGATCATAATGCATTCTGAATATTATTATTATTACTCTCCTTTTTTCACTTTTTTGCTAGAGGGATGAATGGCATTTTTCCCAGACTGAATTAATTTTAAGCAGGGCTTCCCAGATGCCAGCTTCTCTACAATCTGGTTAGCAATCCCACACTTTTACTTTTTTTTTTGTTTTGCATCATTTATGTTTTATGGATAATTAGCTATAAATTCTGGGCCATTTTATATAAGTGATTGGATGAAGAAGATTCCTGGACAGCTTAATCATATATGTTATTTCTGAGATATCTAGTCAATTGGTTATTGTACACTGCCACAGTAGTGATCACTTTAACCAAAGAGCTCTTACAAATATATAGGGAATACAATGGAAAATAATCATGGACAGGTGAATAATCATATATACAGGACATTTTTCTGACATTTAAGTCTTTTGGCTGCCACAGATTTTGCTGTGTATGTCTCTTGCTGAATGTATGTCCAAATGACTGTCATATAATAAGACAAAATTCACGTATTTATGAATAAATTACACATGACTTGAATTGGGTTTTAACTTTAAAAAATAATTTTATTTTTAATGTGAGACTGTTCAAAGGGAGACATGTGTGACAGTCTAGAATGTCCAGATGATATTGGTGGCATGTGATAAAATGAAACGCTATGTTATGTAAAAATGGTAGGCTACTTCTTAGGTTCACTCCTGAAATAGAATTTAAAATGATGTTTTCTTTATCCTCATAGAAGATGTTTAAGTATGGGCTTCAAATTATTAGTCTTCTAGTAATTGACTGTTTCATATGTGAAAAGATGACCCTCAACACAAGACAATGGTTTTTGTCAGCCACACATGTACTTGACCTTGGCTGAAAAATGCAAAATTTCAATACAATTCTGAATTAATCTGAGTCCATAACAGAACTGATCAACGGAGGAAGGAAGTTGGGTTTTATAGGGAGGTTCAAGGAAGTAATGTCATCTTTGGGGCCAGGACAGGAAGTAATGTCGTCCTCAGGGACATGACAGGAAGTGATGTTGACCTCAGGACTGGAACAGGAAGTGATGTCCTCAGAAGTGAGATGGAAGTGATGTCTTCGCACTCAGGCAGAATTCCCCATGTCTGGTTTGCGGGGACAAGATAAGAGGGTTGAGTGCACCCCGCCACCCCCCAGCCAGGCATGAAATTCCCTTCTTTTGCTCCTTGTTGCTGACTCCCATTTGCATGTGTTGTGACACATAGTAAAGGACAATTAATATCAAGTATAAGAGAATGACAAAACAAGTGTTGGTGTACCATATAATATAATTGGATAGATCAAATCAAGAAAAAAAATGCAACAATTACAGAAAAGTCTTTTCAAATAGGAGTTCGCTAGCTAAGATGGCGCATAGCCATGCCTTGAGTCTTTCCGGCAGGAAGAGGCGAGTGCAGGTGGACGGACACCTGAAGTGATGTCAATAGCATTATAGCTGTCAGTCATCTGGTCTGGAGATGAATCAAGAAAAAAGGCATTAGGACACAGCATCAACCCCTGCAGCGGTGGTAGAATTACAGTCACTAGAGTCCTTAAGGTGTCCTCTATGCACTTGTGCATGACACAAGACAAAGCAGAACAAGAGATTTATAATAATAGTAATAATAATAAATTACATTTATATAATGCTTTTATTGCCACTCAAAGTACTTTACATAGTCCTTGTAGCAGTTGAACTAGCCCCCCCAAAGGATGTTGAAACGGCAGCCATACCTGCACCAGTATGCTTGTCTCACATTAGGTGTTAGGTTGTCAAAGGGTGACTGAAATATTTAGCCAGATAGAAACAGGGGAAGATTAGAGAGCCAGAATGGACAAGGCCACAGTGGCCAATTTAGTCAGGACATTGGGGGAATGCTCCATTTCGAAAGATGCCCAGGGATCATCTTATATAATACGCTACCGTGGCTGTTTGTTTGTCTGTCCAGGATTTTAAATCACCTGTAGCTCGCAAACCGTTTCATCTATTGACTTGAAATTTGGTACACATATACTACGTGATGTCTACTATTCGCTATTCGGGTGATGATTTTTATTACTCTTTTAATTTTTATTTTATTTTATCGTAGAATCAACTCTCTGCCGCACGCAGCGGGGCAGCCATGCAGCACATGAGTATGGGCGCCGTTCTCATTCCCTACCACCTTCGCTAATCATTCTTGAAGCAGATTGAAGACTTAAGTGCCAGCTTCAGTGAAAGATTAAAGAAAATGTACTAAGTAATTGAAACAAAAAAACTAACTTAATCAGTTTTAACGCAAAAAGATGCCGATGAAAGAAAAGTAGCAGGCCGCTAGGGTGGAGAAAAGAAGAGCTGCTCAGGAAGCAGCAAGTGCATCACCCTCAGAGCAAACAAATGCTAAACAGAGACAGAGGAAGAGGATGAAAACTAGGAATGCTCAAGTCAAGTGTATTCACTGCACATTATCATGCAGTGCGCCGTTACTGGTCTTTTATAATCACAGAGAGTTAAGACTTTGGTTTTACATCTCATCTGAAGGATGGCACAGTGTCCCTGTCACTGCACTGGAGCAATGGAATCCACACTACAGGATTAAAGCACCTCCTGATGGCCTCTTCCAACAATTAATTTAATTTAAATTATTAAGTATCTGTACAAATTACTAATCAAATCAATGTAAGAACACAGCTATTCACATTTATTAACATATTTTTAACTTCTTGAATATTCAGTTTCACAAGTATGACTGCTGGACTTTATAGAGGTAAACTATCAAGTGGAGACTCATGGTGAGTGAGTGAGTACTTTTTGAAACCCCAACAGGTGGTCATTCCTATTAGAGACAAGAAGCACATTTTTGAAATGGGTCATTGATTTCAATGGCCATCAGCAATTTTCACAAAATATGAAGCCATTTAAAAAGAGGTGTGAATTTTAGCAAGTTATTAACTTATTTTAAAAGTTGTCAAACACACATCACCCACTCAAACATGTCCAATTTTAATTCACCCTCATTTGAAACACACACACACACACACACACACACACACACATCTTTATGCTGTTGGTAGGGTAATAACAAATTTACCCAGAAATAGACTCCTGCTGAAATGAGGAGAGTGGACAAATTTTGCCATATGTTACAGGCCAAACTATTTAAGGATAAAACTAGTTTAAACTAGTCTTATCCTAAAATCTAGCTTGGCCTGTAACATATGGCCTGCAATATATACATACCTTGGGTCGCTAGTGACTTGGGACATTATGTTTATTTTTTTGATATTTGGTACACCGTATTAATCCCCAAGGGAAAATTGGTTTACATTATGTTTACAGCTCTCATGGGTAACAGTGTGGAGCAGTTATCCAGGTATGCCTCATTCATTTCATCTGCAGCTATTTACAACCAAAAACAAGCCAAAATAGTTTTAAAATATTATATTGTGATTATTTGTTTGCCTAAAATGTATAGGGTCACTAGTGTCCCCAAATGTGGTAAAGTGTCAGTATTTTTACTTAAGCATTTTTAGGGCTGTATTTGTAGACAACATTCAAACAAACCCTGTTTTTTATAGGATCTCTTTGTATCACTGTATGTTCATTACAGCCATGTTTCTGTCCTGTTACTTTTTATGTTGGCATTTACAAGTTTAGAGAGGTAAGAGATAAGAAAACAAATATGGCAACACTTATAAGCACTAAAAGCCCTTGAAGGAGCACCTGTTTTTGAGAGCAGATTATGAGTCCATGAAAGATACAGTGAAGAGTGATGCTTCATTAATGTTGTAGGCAGGAAATTGCATAGGGGCAGAGCTCAAACAAAGAGGAGGAGGTTTGAGGTGAAGGGTTCAAGCAGCTGCAGCAGCGGCACAATGTGAAACAGTATAAGTCACATTACCTTAAACAACTTCTTACTGAAGCAAAACTGGATAAAAACACAGAAAGTCTCATTGCATCTGTGATTCTATTGTGCTGATCATTATTAGGTGTTTATGAGTTTAGAGAGATACGACGTAAGAAAAGTGCCACTATTGCATATCTGCATAGGAAGCCTTTGAAAGAATCCCTTTCATGGATGAATGACAACAAGTCTGGAAAGGACTCAGGGACAGGCAGCAGAGAGACAAACAATGAACAACAGAATAAGACAGTGCAGAGTGATACTGCTGATACCATCATATCCTGAATGTCCTGGGCAGGGAACTGTAGAAATACCAAACCCAGATGAGGAGATTATAAAGTTCTAAAACCTAGGATCTATAGAGTCTTGGCATTTACTGTATTTATAAATAAATCAAGCCACACATATCCATAACTGTCCAAATCATTGTTGAAGCCTCTTCCCTGACCCTTGGAATGTAAGCGTGTTTGTTAAAAGTCCAATGTATACAAAGCTTAAAAAAGGATGGATAATTAGATTGCAGAATATTCTTTTAGAGGCCTACTCGTATATTTTTTAATCATTTCAGCCATTTTTCCATGCAAACCTCAACACATAAACATAGATCTTTATCTGCTTTTTTGTTCCTAGATCTGTCGCCTTCCCAACATCGTTGAGTAAATCATGATGAAAGTAGGATGTCCACTTTGTTTTGTCGGTAATGTTTCTAGTTTTCCATCCTGGGGGACATACAGTTTAGTGTAGGGGTCACAATTGGCAAACATAGTAGTGAAGACTTTGCAGGTGTGTGTTTCTGATGAATATTTCTGTTGCACAGTGGTATATCAGTTCTGTACCTGCTTCAGAACAAGATAGCATTATTTTTGCAAAATAGTCAAATGGACATTTTATACGTGATTATTCTTTATTTCAATATTAAAGGCAAACTTATAAAAAAAAAATAATATAACTGGTTGTCCATCTTTAAGTCCATTACAAGATTGCATGTAAAAGCCTACATTGGTAGCACTAAATGAAGGTCAGTAAACACCCTTGAATGAGACCCTGATGCCTCACATTGTTCACTCATTCTTGGTCTCACATTCACTCATACAGGGCCTGTTTAAGGCCGTACTTTACTCTGAGAGAACCTAAATAGACATGGAGAAAATGCTAAAACTAAACATACTTAGTGACCAGGCCAAGAATTATTCCCTGGTGACTGAAGCTGCCAGCCTCGGAATGCCATTCTCTGTTACAAATCGGACATGATCAAGTAAAATCATCTATTGGTCTGCCAGAAGAAGTCAAAAGCAAGCCTATTGGCTGCTGGCCTTTCAGCATTCAAGCAGGTGGCTTAGCTATACTAATACCAGAAACTGGCTTCATTGCAGCTAAGTGGGGTGTGGAAATATAGAATTGAATATACAATTGTACCCTGATATGGGCCATTACTTTATGTAAATCTTTTCTTAAATTATGCTGAATGTTACACTACAATGGTTAATCAATCTATCTCTCCTGCCTTGTTGACTGTCAAACATCAAAAATTATTTAGCTGGACTATCTAAATATATTTTATAGTTGGGAAAGACAAATTGTGATGTGGTATAAACATATACAGTATTATAACTGTGCAGAAGCACATATGTTGTTGTAAAGATTAGGGTTTGTAATAAATGGCAGAAAGGGAAAATAAATCAGCATAGATGACCCCACTATAAGACAACATTTTGTTGCACGCGCCTGCTGCCACTCCTCAACTCCTCCCAGAATTACGCCTTTTTGAATATGAAAATCAATATAAATCGCCCTTAAGCTCAGCATTCTATGAAAAGGCAATGGCAAAAGCATTGGGAAAAATAGAAGAATTTCGGCAAATACCAAGTGGAGGCAAGGAAAAACTTACTATTTGTTGGTTTAAATAGTGGTATAAATAACAAAAAGAAGTTGATTGAGTAACATAGAGTGTCGGAGAAACTCGAAAGCTCAACTTCACAAAGTCGCACAGTGCCCGAAATAAAAAAGAAGTTCTCAGATATCAAAGTCGCCGTGAAAAGGCGAGTCATAGCCCACTAGCTGAATGTCAAGCTTATTAGGGTACATAGAAAAGAAAAAAAAATAGGGACACAGTGAGAAAAAAGCTGGAAATGTCAACTTTAATCTCGAAATTTCCACTTTAATCACGTAGTTTATTTTGTCATTAAAGTCATTAAACTTCATCTTTAAATCATTTAATTTACTAGTTTCTCAAATCCCATCGTAACTAAAGTAGCAAGTTAAATGTTTTGTTTTGTATGTGTTCTTCTATGTGCTCTATGTGTGTGAATCACTACGTGCTTCTTAAACCAGCTTTCTCTTCCTCCGACAGGAAACAGAATCCATTACATTCGTGATATTACAGCTCTCTGAATAATTAAAATACTGAGATGTATGCTTGATATCTTTTTCATGATGATAGGAGTTAAAGCATGTTATTAAACATGGGAACACAGTGGTGCAGTGAAAGTGGCGAGCTGACACCCTGTCCAGAGATTGTTCCTGCCTCCCGCAAGATGCTTGCTGCACCGTGCGTGAACTTCGATGAAATAATTTACTGCAGCAGTACTGTCTCTTTCAAACGTACTAACCCCCAATTCCCATCCTTCCTTTTCTTTCTCCAAGTAACCAGTCACCACACAATCAGCTCTGTAATAGATGTTAAGCCATCTGTAAGCTTAGAATGCAAATTCTTCAAAACGTTTAAGGAACATTGAAATATCTTCGTAGTACATGTTTAATTTTTTTATCCATCTATCTTTCTAGTGTTGCACCAGCCCCAGCAAGAATATAGAGCAAGGTAATCCCTAAACTAGCTAGCGCTGCAACGCCATGTCCTCACATGTTTAATTATTAACAATATAGATTATTTAAATTAAGTTAACATCTTATCTGTATAATGTAATAAGCATGTTTTGCTGCATTTCATCTTAAAAATGATATTGTCATCATATGTAAATACGTGCTTTATAAAGTGGCTCAGGTTGTGCAATATTATAACTGTATCACAAGTTTACAGTGAGGTAGTTGTACTTATAAGTACAAACAGTTCTACAAGGAGCACTTGATGGACTGATTGGGTGCGTTTATAGTTCTTGGGATGAAACTGTTTCTGAACCGCAAGGTCCGTACAGGAAAGCGTCTGAAGAGTTTGCCTTATAGCGCATGGCTGAGGCAGCCTGAGGCAGAGTGTGCTTGATGCTGTATACCGATAATTCTCTTTCCGATTAGCTTCTGTAGAGCTTTGATTCCACACTCAGATACAGTGGGATAAATACTTGAGAGTAACAACACTAAAGCAGCAATGGTATTTGGAATAGTTTGGCCATTCCGTGGACCATTACATTGTTATAGGCTAATTACAATCAGATTCCTTAAACTAGTGGTCGCCAACCCGTCGATCGCGATCGACTGGTAGATCTTTATCACTGTCCTGGTAGCTCCTGAAAATAAAAACGTTTACAGTTTTGCAAGCATCTGTATCTATTAATCCAACTGCTTTATTTTCAATGAAGTAACCAATCAGATAAAAGAAGAGCACCCGTAAATTAACTGTCGCAAACGTCAATATGGATCTCCATGGTGATAGCCCGCGCGAGGTAACATACTACAAACTAGAATGGCGGAGGCTCCACGAAAGAAGAAGAAGAATTTTCATCCAGAATGGGAATAGGAATTTCTGTTTACCTTGGTAAAAGAGAAGTGTGTATGTATGTTGTGCTACCAAAAACAAGCATTATGTAAAAGAGGGAATCTGGAGCGGCATCACAATACCAACCACCCGAAATTTAAAGACCGCTACCCAAAAGAGCGATTCGTGCACGGAAAGTTGACGAGCTGAGATCTGAGTTGAAGGCCCAGCAATCACTTTTTACAAAATCTGCTGATCAAAATAAGGCTGCTACTGAAGCATCGTTTCGTGTAAGTTACTTTCTGGCTAAAAACAAAAAGCCTTTTACGGATGGCGAATTATTCAAGGAAGCCATGGCCATTACTGCAGAGACTATTTTCAAGGATTTTAAAAACAAAGACAACATAAAAGCCTCACTCCGTGCTGTGCCTCTCGGCCCTGCATCAGTGGCAAGGAGGGTCGAGTCACTGTCAGAGGACGTGGATCGACAGGTGTTAAAGGACTTGTCACTCTGTGAATATTTTTCACTGCAGTTCGACGAATCTCTGGATGCAGTGGACACAGCTCAGCTTGTTGTTTTTGTCAGAATGGCTTTCCAGGATTCTACAAAAGAGGACTTCCTCACTCTTTTGCACTTAAAGGAGAGAACGCGAGGTGAGGATATTTACACTGAGTTTAAAAAATATGTAAGCGAAAATGATATCCCCATTCATAAACTGGTAGCAATTACCACCGACGGAGCACCGGCGATGCGTGGCGTGTGCCTGGGTTTTATAGCACTGTGCCGTAATGACCCTGATTTTCCCGAGTTCAAGAATTATCATTGTGTCATTCATCAGCAGGCCTTATCAGGGAAAGTCGTAGATTTTTCACACGTAATGTCATTGGTGGTCAAACTGATAAACTCGATACGAGCAAAAGCACTTCAGCGTCGCTTATTCAAGGCGTTACTGGATGAACTCGATGCCGCGTATGGAGACCTACTACTTCATGCTGATGTGCGGTGGTTGAGCCGCGGGAAAGTGCTCCAGCGGTTTGTTGACTTACTGCCTGAGATAAAGACATTTCTATCTGCAAGAAACGAGGATCACAAGGAACTGTCAGATGATTCATGGCTGTGTGACCTGGGGTTTCTGACAGACTTGACCGCAAAGCTGAATACACTCAATAACGAGCTCCAGGGAAAAGACCGACACCTGCCACACATGATCAGCGCAGTGAATGCTTTTAAGTCTAAGCTTGGTGTTTGGATCACACATCTTAAAAACGGGAGGCTAACACACTTTCCCAACCTGGAAAAAATGTCACAGAGCATTAAAGACAAGGACGTTTTTCACCCTGAGAAATACTGTGCTCACCTGGACAAAGTTGCAACAGAGTTCAAAATGCTTTTTGGTGAGTTAAACGAAATGGAATGCATTGCTGCATTTGTCTCAAACCCATTCATGCTCATTGATATAGAACAGGTTGCAGCCAAATTCCAGCAAGTATTTTCTTTGTCAAGTGGAGTTGACATGGAGATGGTTGATTTGCAAAATGACATTGAGCTGAAAGCCAGATCAAGGGACAGTGACTTTTGGGGACTTGTCAACAGAGAAAAGTTTCCGCTCCTCACTGCATGTGCACTAAAAGTGAGTGCCTATTTTGGATCAACTTACCTCTGTGAAATGGCATTTTCACAGATGAAAATAATCAAATCAAAATACAGGAGCCGCCTTACTGACAGACACCTCACAGACTGCCTCAAACTGGCTATCTCTAGCTATGAGCCAGACTTCAGAGGACTCACAGAGAGTATTCAGTCACAGCCATCACACTGACTTGAGTGAGTAACATTACTTCAGCAGTTTTGCCTTCTGGTGGCATTGAGAAAAGTGATGTTGCATATGATGGGACATAACTGCACTTAGCTTAATTTGAGATTGTTGATAATTTTGTTGATAAAACAGTTCATTTATAAAATGTTAAGGGTAGGCAGTACCGTCAGAAACTTCAGTGAATAAGCACTTTACTGCTGACAATGGCATTTTTCTTGAGTTCAGTGCCACTTCATATGATCTGATTATATGATGGTTGCTTCCAAGTTAAGTAAAAAACGAAAAAGAAAAGAACATTTAATGTATATTAAATTCAAATACTAAATAAAAGGCCTCAAATTGGAAGTACAATCTGGGCTGTCTTTTTCTATCTATTCTTCGATAGGTAGATCTTGCCTTTCATTAAGGCCGAGGTCAGGGATCTTCGGCTTGAAAAGGTTGGTGACCACTGCCTTAAACTAACAAATAACATGCGGTTAATTTCAGTGTATTTGATAAAGTCATGTCAGGGATGTGCATCTTAAAAAAAAAGGGAAACTACACTGGAACAAAAGTAGTGCTTTGACTCTAGGTGCCACCAGTTTGCAAAACCGAGCGGAGGACTTGCGTACACCAAGCATTTAGCTGGCGTGAAAATATGCATGGCTTTACGCCAAGTTTAGGTTTTATACATCACCTGGAAATGGGCTTACGCAACATTTGTGTGCGTATGCACTGTTTATACATAAGGCCACAGGTCTTTTCACTTGAATAGAATTCCCTAACCTTTTCAGTACTTCTAAATAGCATTGTTGTTTGACTCTTTGTCCCTGTTGAATGAATTCATGATGAAACATTTTTTTGTGTTTTATACCCACAAGGGTGACACTACATGACTGTTCCAAGAATTAAATTCTTACACCTCATATAACAACAACAACAACATTTATTTATATGGCACATTTTCATACAAACAGTAGCTCAAAGTGCTTTACATAATAAAGAATAGAAAAATAAAAGACACAATAAGAAAATAAAATACCGTAGATGCCGTAATACAAGCCGTCTCGGTATATTAGCCGACCCCCTTCTCTACCTACCAAATTACATGTATTTGCCGATGACCGGTATTTAAGCCGACCCCCTTCTCCAAGCAAAATTTTCTACATTTCCTTAAAATGTGTCTTCGGGTATATTTATAATGTTTATCGGCGAGAATTTGAGACTGCCGGCATTTTTGATGGAAACCAGGAAGTGATTGCGGAGAAGTTTGGTAAAATGAAACCTTTGTGTTGAAACTATATACACAAATACGATACATCGGCAGGTGGATTTCCGGAGACTCGTTATAAATTTGATTAACTTAAATATGCAATACAGTGGACCCTTGACTTATGAACTTAATTCGTTCACAAAGGCTAACCCATAATGCATTCCGAACCTACCACTACAACACTTACTTAACCTTTTCATAATAAAAAAGGGTTGTATAATGTGCATAATTTACCAAAACACCAATAATTTTTCTAATGTGCTAACCAAAAAGTTATAAAAAGTGCCTAGCCTACCAGAAGTAGGCTAGATTAACCTAGGAGCATGGCGGCGCGCATGGTCGCAGCGACTCAGGGCTCTCCTTTTCAGTGCACTTTTTTGTTGTTTTTATACTTTTTTTTGTCCTTGTTTGTGCACGATCGGTTCGGCGAACATCCGCTACACCCGTAAGAACCTTATAGACATCGGTGTCCAGAGCCAGACATCTGTTTAGAGTGTTTTTCATCACACGCACAACATCCCAGACAACATAGCGAGATCAGCGGGCTCTCCGTGCATTGTTGTCGGGTCTAGAAGACGACGCAGATGGAGGAGGGAATGAAAGCAGAAGCGGGGCCACAGATCCGGCATTATGTTAAGGCTAAAAAAACAACCATACAAGCCCTATACAGAACTTTTTTCTGCACTCAAGGAGCTGCTTTTAATCTCATTGTAGATGTGTATAGTGACAATAAAAGGCATTCTATTCTAGAAACAATTTCATACTGTACTCACCACTTAATTTGACATCTTTGGGCTTCAGGAAGGGAGGAGGAGGAGGAGAATGAAACGGAAGGTGGTTATTGTTTAGAAGGAGCCTCCTTATGCAAATCTTTTCTTTGTAAAATTGTCGAGATAGTGGATTTCGACATGCTGTACATATTAGCGAGATCGGTCGCACGAACAGCACTCTCATATTTCCATACAATGTCTATCTTCGTTTCGATTGTGATCGCTTTCTTTACCTTCTCTTCCTTCCTTAGCAATTACGTGTCTTGCTTGCATGGTCTTAATGAATTATATATATAGGTAAATCACTGCAATGACCGAAATTACATCCACAAACACATGTATATGGGCTCCGACTGACGCTACTAACGCTCTCGGTTGTTTGTTTACAATTGCGCACGCGGATACACGTGACCGCATCCGTTTCGTAACACAAGATGTTGGTCGTAAATCAAAACAAAAAATTTTATTTTAAACTTCCCGATAATTTATTATAAATTTTATGAATAAAATCAACAACTAAAACACTTTTTTGAATAAATTCTTTATTTAATTTAAAGTACCGGCATGCAAAGTTACTTCTTCATCTGAAAGATGTCTCTGTGGTTTCTTCATTATTTACTTCCGTATTCAAATGCAAAACCGGCATTGCGCTGGAAATCTTGAATCTGAAATGATACTTGTTGTATAAACCGACCCCCAAACTCCAAGCCAAAAATCTAGAACGAAATTCTCGGCTTATATAACGGGATCTACGGTAAGTCAACATTAATTAACATAGAATAAGAGTAAGGTCCAATGGCCAGGGTGGACAGAAAAAACAAAAATAAACTCCAGATGGCTGGAGAAAAAAATAAAATCTGTAGGGATTCCAGACCATTAGACTGCCCAGTCCCCTCTGGGCATTCTACCTAACATAAATGAAACAGTCCTCTTTGGATTTAGGGTTCTCACGGAAGGACTTGATGATGATAGTCACGTAGACTTCTGCCTTTTACTCCATCCATCATTGTTGGAGCAATATATATATATATTGATATATACCATATCAGGAAAGATTTTAGTCTTTCTGATGATATCACAAAAGTAATTTGATATGGAAGGTGCTAGTTTATTGGTGGGAAATCACTCTCACAATTATGCTTTGGACAAAATAAACTTTTCTTTTCATTTAATCTGGTTGTAGTGTGTTTAACTTCATTGCTTTTAACATTCCACATGCTACTATTGATTTATGACCTCAGTAGGATTTAAAATCCTTGAACCAGGCCTGCCAGCAACCATAATGCACAATTAGACTTGTTATTCCTAGTGGCATGCTCATTTACTGGGGCTACCCTAGGTCCTGTGGGGCACTCAGTTGCTGGGGCTACCCCGGGTTTGACACAAATGGTATTAATTGTGTGAAATGTTGTGTCTTTAGAAAATAGTCCCAGAAGTTTGTCTGACTTCAGTGCAGTGAATACAGACTGCCTCAGCTACAATTAGCAGACCTTTCTGCACATCCACAAACTTTGCAAAAGTCTTAGACTGGCTGATCTTGCAAAGGAGGACCTGCAAGAACTGTGGTGCTTCTGTTTGTTACGTGAGACTGCAAACTTGCCTATAGTGTCTGCATGAACAAAGAAATACCAGAAGTGGTGTGAATGAAATAGAAAGTGTAGATACACTAGACGGTATAAACAACAGCCTAAAGGCTAAGCCAACCAGACCGGCTCTTCTTTCCTTCCATCTTTCTATTCAATGCTCACTCACTAGACATCACAATGGACTACCTCATACTGTATTAGAATAAGTAAAGGGGAATTTTGAGAAATTCTGTGCTTTTATTTTACGGAAATGTGGCTCCACAACAATGTTTCTGACATGGCCGTTCTGCCAAATGGATTCACAGTCTTCTGGGAAGACTGCTGCGCGGTAAGACCCATGGTGGCAGTATGCATGTTTTTAATATTAACATATTAACACTGAATAGTGTGCAGATATTACACTAGTTTCACGGCATTCATCACTGTGATCACAGTGGTGTACATTCCTGTGAATAGCAATAATGAGGATACACAGTGTGAACTATATTAGGCCATTAGTATGCTCCACATTGTTCGTCCAGGTGGCTTTTTTTATGAGAACACATTGGATTGTTTATGCAAACATTCTGTGATGCATACAAAGCCATGCCCTGCTCCAACCTCAAATACTCAGACCACATCTTTGCTCTGCTGACTTCTACATACGGTCCATTTCTTAAACACACCCGGCCAGTGCCTAAGCAAATCCTAGTCTGGCCAGCTGGTGTTGTCTCCGCACTTTAGGGTTGTTTCCAAAGCACAGACTGGGAAATGTTCAAAGAAGCTGTCACTTACAACAGAAACGTATTGACATATTCAAGGTATTACTACCTTCAAACCAACATCATGTGAAACAACCAGAAACAGTGGATTACAGGTGATGTCTGTGCACTTCTAAAATCAGGCAATGTTGCCTTCAGGACCAGTGACAAATCTGCTTTGAGGGCAACAAGGGCCAGAGATGTAAAAATTGCCTTTAGGTATTTTTTATCAATTTTTGTTAGATTTTTTTTTTAAATAGGAAGAGGGTAACATAGTAAAAAAAACATTTTCATATATAAATTTGCCCCCCATCCACAAGCAAGCACCCAAGCCCACCCTGCCCTGCAAAGTAAAATTTAAATTAATGAGACACACAGGTCAGTGAAGTCTCAGGGGCCCATACATCTGGCTGAGGAAGAGAAAATTGGTAAATCTGAATCAAGTTCAATCATGGGCTCACTGTCATCCATGACTTAATCATTGAAATAGTGACTTTCCACTTGCTGCTAGTTAGAACTTTGGCTGCTATTTCAGCTATTGAAATAATTTGCTGGTGATGAACAGATAGAGGAAGAGTAGCAAAATCTAAAAGGAGTAGAGTAATAGGAGAGCAAGGAATAGAGACAGATGAAATGGAGGACAGCACAAAAGATATTGACACCCCTAGAGCTGTAATGGATTAGGAGCTCAGCCTATCAGGAAATGCTTTCTAGAGTGATGATAAACTCTATGGATAACTTTATATTTGATTTGTTGATGACTAGAATTTATAGAGAAATTTTTTTAATGTTTTTAAAAAATGTGTTCCAACACAATGAAGCTGACAGGGATAGATCAATTATCCAATTGTGAGTAACTGGGACAGGTGTTATTATGGAATCATGAAGGTAGGCATGCAAAGAGGAAATACACTTAGTGGAAAATGAAGTCTAGAAAAAAAGAGTCAAATAATGGATGGTATGGTGCAGAAAAACGTATTCCACCCATCCTGAAAACAGATTTAATCTGTAAATAGAAAAAGATAAAGGAGGAATGTATGGGCAGAGAGTTCATGGTTACTTCAAGTAAACAAATGACACACAACACATGTGGTGGGACATTCAGGTCATCAACATATACAAGGCTTCTCTTCAGGCCTGTAACAGTAATGTCTTCCTCCCAGATATTATAAAAGAGTTCTACTCATGGTCTGAGACACTGAACAACACCCCATGAGGAAGACCATTCCTCCTCTCAAAGATCTGTCTTTTTGCTATTGATGTGCGAAGAACTCCATCTAGAACAAACACATGGAAAGCTGCTGAATCAGATGGTATTTCTAATGGTGTGCTCAGAGAATGTGTAGACCAGCTGGCAGTTTTCCTCATGGACACCTTTAACATGCCCTGAGGCAAGGGGTAGTCCCAATGAGCTTCAAGGCTACTACTACCGTTTCAGTACCAAAGCTTCCTGTGTATTGGTGCAATGTCAATAGCCTCTCGATATGTGGACAAAACAAATAAGTTGACTTCATAAAGGCCAGAGCCCAACCTGCTCTGTTTTACATCGATAGTTCTACAGTGCAGACACTCAAAAGCACCACATTTCTTAATTTTCTTTGTGTACATCTGACTGAGGACTTTACCTGGACTCTTTCTTCCATGACCAAGAAGGTTGCCTGCGGCAGCTAAGAAGTGCCAAACTCCATCCATCATCCTTACAACATTCAACAGAGCCAGCATAGAGAGCTCCCTGACCAGCTGCACCACTGTGTGGTTTAAGATTTGTAATGTGTCAGACTGCAAGATTCTCTAGCAGATTGTGCACAATGTGAAATATCTCTTCATCCGGGACATTTTAAAAAAAGACATCCAACACCTTGGATTTCCTCTCCCATTTCTCCCACAAAATATTTGCTTTCCAGCTATCCAGCAGAAGGAACCTGAGCATCTGGACCAGCTCTACTAGACTGTGCAATAGCTTCTTTCTCCAGGCCGTCAGACAATGGAAAAGCCTTTCTGCCTCCAAATTAAAATTAGACTTAAATCACTTTTCTTAGTGTCGCTGTCTTCCCATAAAACAACATATTGTCTGTGACTCTTGAAATGTCTTGTGATACACAAACCACATGTTTGCCCTCAGGAACTGCTGCCACTGACATCTTCTGTTTCCTCATGTCCAACACACTTGAATGTGTACAACTGTCCAGTCCATGCTTGTAATATTTGCACTGTTACACTGATTTGCACTTTAAAAACTGAACAAAATGTTTTAATTGCTTAATTGCACATACTTATAGATTTATTTATATTAATAATTCCTCTTGTATGTTGCCCTGCCTATAGTACGTATATAGAGCTTGTTTTTTCATGTTCTACCATGGTCCTGGGAAATTAAAGTTCATATATCTGTACTGCTCATTGTATAGATGATACGAGTATAAAGTCCACTTGAACCTGGACTTGGAATATCATAAAATCAATATATTTAAGAGACACTTACATAAGGTTTTCAAATATTTTGCTATGGTACTGTATAATTTAATAAAAATATATCCTCAGCATCCTGTAGGGAAATGTGATTTTATTATATTTTAATATGCTTTAAAGTGTTAAAATCATTAGAGATGGTATTTTATAATGCTAAACTGTATGTTAAACTGTAACTTATTTTCTTTTTTAATTGAAGCTTTCATCTCTGTAAAAGCAGCAAGTTTTAAACACAGAAAAGACAAAGTGTTAGTAGAGACAGAAGGTAGAGAAGTTAAACTAGAAAAAATGAAACTTTTCACTGCATAAGGACAGTTTAGTAAGATAAATAATAAAAACAAATGGTGAAAACCATAATTTCCTTGACTTTCAACATGTATAAAAGTGAATCTGTAATATTTCATCCAGGGTTTGCCAACAGGCTGGGGCTCAAATTCATGTTTTATGTCTCTTTACTTCATTTTTTATTCTTTTATTTATGCTGATTATATGCATTACTCACTCTTAATTTTTGGTTTTCTCAATGTATATGTGTTATATTCCATGTATTTTGTGGGTGGCGTCCCAAGATGCGGGGCCACCTACCAGTCATCGCCAGGAACTGCTCTCCATCCTATAAATTCAAGCAGGTCTTCCACAGTTTCTGGTGGTTCATTGTGAATGTGCTCTGGTGTCATTCAATTAATTGTATTTTACTGTGCTGGTACATTTTGT
This sequence comes from Polypterus senegalus, assembly GCF_016835505.1. NCBI lineage: Eukaryota > Metazoa > Chordata > Cladistia > Polypteriformes > Polypteridae > Polypterus > Polypterus senegalus. Next base: position 92,649,726 of record NC_053164.1, read on the forward strand.
ATATTTTGGAATTTTGACTTTGGTGCTATTTTTTCTGACCACTCTATTTGGTTTCTGGTTTGGGACTTTGTTCGATTTGGATTACTTTTGTTACAGGCAATTCCATTTTGCCTTCGTGCTCCAAGGAGCTTCATTGTAATTGAAATCCTTTTTTTAATACTAAATCCCTTATTTTATTAAGATTTGGTGCTTGCTCTTATTACTAGCTGGGGATTGGTGGTGATAACACCCTCTAGTGCATTGTTTCCCAGCCTCAGTCCTGGGGTCACACTGTGGCTGCAGGTTTTTGTTCCAATCAGATTCCTAAGCAGTGACAACACCTGATAACACTGATCTCATTTAATTAGCTGGGGTTATTTTTCTTTTATTCAACATTCAGAAAAGCAGAGCAGCATAATTTTTACATTTATAAGACATTTAGAAATATTACTGCTTTTGGAATAGATTTAAATGCTTAACTCTTTTGTTGACTTCATTACAGTTTACCCTTTCTCTGTTCAGTTTTTCCCCCTTCGGTCGTGCGTTGTAACCGAAAACTCGGTTTTTAAAGACTGCTCACTTCATTGTGTATACGACTGTAGGTGAATGAAAAGATGCAACTCTGGAGAGGGCAACATACAATACAGCGTTTTACACGCTGCATACAGCGATTCACATTCGCGTCAAATTGTTCTACACACTGCATACAGCGATTTACATCTGTGACAAACATGCCTCTTCTTAGATAGTCCTGTCGCGTCCACCCTCGTTTTCGAAGCACACACACTGCCTGGTCATGTGGTGCCTCTGTGTGAACCGGTCAGGCACAGAGAAGATCAACTGCCGAGAGAGTGTCTCGACTGTTGTAGGGCCTGCATTGGTGAAGCGGATTTTTGTTTGTTGTGGATGCAAATTGCTGTATATAGCGTGTAAAACAGTTTGCTATGGTGCACGCGGTCATGCGTTGTAACCGAAAACTCGTTTTTTAAAGACTGCTCACTTTATTGTGTTTTAACCTCAGTTGAAAAGGAATGTTTTAAGGATCCCATGGGATACCCCTCGCAAACAGTTTTACACGCTGCATATGGCGATTCACCTCCGCGAGAAACATGCCTCTATGAACAGTCAACGTGGGTCGGAGCTGCATGTGACTTCTACGACTGGCGAATAGAAATGACGCCAGTTTTTCTGTGTTGTCGCGTCCGAGTTGGTGGGCCTGGCTCTGTGAGTTGTTGTCGTATCCAATGGTCTTGGAGTTGGTGGGCGTGGCTCCTTCCTGCGTGCGCAATAGGTGTCTTACTTGTCGGCGGCTTAGTGAATCCACGCCCCTTCCGGCGTGCTTTCCATGGATGTCTTGCCTAGTGAATTATATATATAGATATATATACAGTAATCCCTCCTCGATTGCGGGGGTTGCATTCCAGACCCCCCAGCGATAGGTGAAAATCCGCGAAGTAGAAACCATATGTTTGTATGGTTATTTTTATATATTTTAAGCCCTTATAAACTCTCCCACACTGTTTATAAATATACCCTGCACAGTTATACAGCATAATCCCTTTGTATTCTCTTAGATATTAGGAAAGATTCATTGAAATTATGTAAGTAAACACACTGTTTATATACAGTAAAACCTAAATATTATTTTAAAGATATCGAGTGTCTCCGATATCACATACAGTATGTTACAGCCATTATGATAGACAGGCCACCAGCAATAAATACATACAATGCAAGAAAAATAGTATACAGTAAATGTGTGTACAGTGACACTAAACGTACGTACATGTACAAAGTACTGTAAGTAGAAAATTAATTATGGTTACTCACCAACAATGACATGATGACTTGTCCGATAACGATGAGTTTAATTTTACTGCACAACAAAGGAGAGCGTTACAGCCCTTCTAAAGGAGCCACTTCAGGCAACTGTGTAGCATCGCCGTTATTCTTCTTCAATCCAAATCCCTAAAGCAGATTCCATCCAGACTACTGCCTTATTACATCCACTTACAACTCGTTTTGCACCCTGGTTAAAAGGACACTGCGGCCGTAGATCTTATATTCCTTTCCTACTTTTTAAATAAAAAGAATCGTAGCCTCATTGATGATGTAATGGCGTCCTACAGCGGTGTAGCTTTTACCTTCCTTCAACAAATCCAAAACGTTTCCCTTTTCGGCAATCGTTAACATCTTCCGTTGGCGCTTGGGCACAGACCCTGAAGCAGTTGCAGGAGCAGATCGTTTTGGAGCCTTAATGAAGGGCTTGACTATGCACAAAGATAAACACAAAAGAGCACAAATGTTAACTCTTTACACAGCGAAACACGTTGATGCTGAATGAGCAAGCCGAGACTTCCTGGTTAACACCGCATTCAGCAAACAGGAACTTAACTGCGTGCTCTGATTGGTTAGCTTCTCAGCCATCCGCCAATAGCGTCCCTTGTATGAAATCAACTGGGCAAACCAACTGAGGAAGCATGTACAGGAATTAAAAAGACCCATTGCCCGCAGAAGCCGCGAAGCTGTGAAAAATCCGCGTTATATATTTAGTTATGCTTACATATAAAATCCGCGATAGAGTGAAGCCGTGAAAGTCGAAGCGCGATGTAGCGAGGGATTACTATATATATTACCAAACTTAGTTTTCTAATTTTTATATTCTTCCCAAAACACAAAACTTGGGAAATAACACATCACTTAATTAGCCCTGGAGTCCAATTAAAAACAGAAGCTGGTTGGAACACTGCTCTAGTGGGCAATTATTAGATATGTTTGGAACTACATGTATTGGAACTTTTTAGTGCCTGCGACCCCTAGTTCAGGACAGAAGCCCTTGAACCATTGGATACATTTGTGCATGCACACCTTGTGAGCATGTGCTAATATGGCTGTAAAAATAACATTAGGCAGAGAGGAGCTAGGGGTGTTCACCTTGACCCTGACAAGCTTTAAGAAGCCAGAAGCTTAAATTGAAACTATTGTAGACAGAGAAGCATAAAGGAGGAAATGCAGGACGAACACAGTCACCAAGGAGATCTATGCCATAAGATGCAGCAATGTAACATTGAAAGGCTGAACACATTGTCTATGACAGTTTCTAAAATATCTAGGTTGTATGGTGTCACATTCATTCACATTTGACGTTTATATTAAACAATATAATGACTTAATAAAATTTAAACCTACTTGTACTCTCGGGCTCAGCAGGATGTAAGTGCATGTGGTAGCACTCCAGAGCGAGTCCTGGGTGTTGATGGGCAGTTGGCTGGCCAGGCATTCACATGCAGATGGACACTGCAACCAGTTGCCTTCTTAACACTCTGGGCTCTGTGACAAGCACACCTACATCCCTATTAGCTTTAAAGGAATAACAAAAACAGATAGGGAAGTGAGAGCCAGTGCAGTGGTAAGAAGGCAGGCTGGTGGTGACCCTGTTGTGGATTGTTTCCCGCTGAACACAAGGGAGGAGCAATGAATGATCAGTTTACGTCCAGGGGGATCAGGTAAACTCAGAGGAGGGTGTTTGAAAGACGGCAGTCTGACTCTAAGGTTCATGGCAGATGCTGACGGGGACAGTTATGATGAAAGCCAGAGAAAGGGAACAGTGTTTTCGCCAGCTGAAAAACTTGATGGGGGCAAGCTTGGGAGATGTTAAGAGAGATGCATACAGAATTCACAGGATCAAAGGAGAACCAGACTGGGCTTTTAAATGTATTTATTAGTGCTTTAATCCTTCATATGAACACCTGTTTTTACGGATGGATTATTTACTGAAGAACTTGCAAGAGAATGCTGGGAGGTGAAATCAGAGGGGAGAAAAAACAGAAATGTCAGGATTGTTGCAGAGCTGATGCTTCAGAGAGGACGTACAGAGGTGGGGGAAGATGCCCACCACTCCAAGAGGTCTCATGAATGCTTAGATACAGTGGTAGGAGAAGGGATCAGGGCTGAATGTGTGAACAGTAGGATCAGTAAGAGACATACTATAGAAACAGAAGGATGCACTGAGGCTCGTGATTTTCTTTTATGGGAAGATCATTGACTGTTTTAACTTTGTTTTTGAACTGTTTGTGGATTATTTATTTACTAGCCATGCTACCTGTCAAAGACAGGCAATAGAACAATTTAAAAATATTTGTAGTCTCTTGCCTAAAGTGTACCTTCAGTGCCTTTCCTCTGTATCTGCATGTATCTACTGTATCTCGAGCACTTCCCCATAAAGTCTGTTCTTTAGACGCTGTCATTATTTTCAAAATGCCTTTCTCATATCCTGTCTGCTGTTATATTTGCCGTCTTTAAATATGAATCTCTGTATGTCTTCCATGCTGTTTCTCCTCACTTTCACTTTTGTTGCTCTGCCAAAGCCAAACTGACCAATAATATCAAAGCCAAACTGACCAATCGGATTTCTCAGAGGGATTGGACACACAGACTTTACCGTTTAATTATATAGTAGATTGTGATTTTAACCTCCACTAAGAACACTGTTTTTGTTGAGGACTATTTATTAATTTATTATTGAAGACACTGCATTGCACTTTGCTTTTGCAAAAAGCACTTTGCATGTTTTGTATCAGCCTCTTGTTGCTCTGTGTCCTCATTTACCCTAGTCCACGGGTGTCGAACTCCAGTCCTGGCGGGCCACCATGGCTGCAGGCTTTCATTCTAACCATCTTAATTTGTGACTAGTTTTTGCCGCTAATTAACTTATTTTGCCTTAATTTTAATTATATTGACTCAGGCCCCTTAGTTGTTTCCTTTTTCTTAATTAGCAGCTAAACAATAATGAGACACAAAACAAGAATCTATATGACCAGCTCATCTGTTCCCATCACAAAATATGTGAAAATAAAGAAAGGTGGAGGTCTCAGTAAGGCTGATCTCTCAGCTCACCAAAACATTGTGATGGTGGCCTTAGAAAAAATAGAAAAATAAACAGTTCTGGAAATGTCTGCTGTGGTCGAATGAGAGCAGCAACAGGCCACAGAATTAAATAACAGGTTTAATTAACAGCAAGAATCGGCTTCTCATTAAAAAAGTGATTGGAGTCTGCAGCCCCAGATTTAGCTGGTCATCTGTTGGCTCGTTTCATGCCTTATTTCATTTTGGCTGCAATTTAATGAAGAAAGGAATCAATTCAGAGGAAAGAATCCTTAAGAACAGGGCTATTAAAACAAGGGAAAAGGAATTTAATTAGCAGGGAAAACTGGTTACTGATTAGGAAAAGGGTTAGAATGAAAACCTGCAGCAACTGTGGCCCTCCAGGCCTGGAATTCGACACCCCTGCCCTAGTCCATCTTGGTTCATGACTATCGATGCCTAGGTTTTAGGAGAAGATGCCAGTTACGGGTAACCTGGGCATAACATTACCCCAGAATCCTTTCACAATAAATCCCAACAATATGCATTGCTTTATCATAATTACTGTTGAAACTGATACAGCACATAGGATTATTATTAATATTATCATTTACTCATGGTAATAGATAGTTGACATTTATAAATATAATTTGATCTATATTTCAAACTGAGATGTGCAAGTTTTGTTTTGGTGATCCAGTGATACACTGGTTTGTAATATAGAATTCCTAGCTCTAGGAGAGTGTAGTAGAATTCAGTTTCAGGGAAGAAAGATCTAAGGTGATAAAGGTATGTTTATAGAGCAAATTGAAGACAAAACATTAAACATAGAAGATAAAAAGCAAAGATGGGGCAATACCAGACTATGGAAAGGATTGTATTCAAGGTAATTAGAGAAAATAGATTGAAACAGGGGTCAGAACCAGACCCATGGTGTAATGATTAGGAGGAGTGAGGCACAGGGCATGTGCAAATTTTAAATTTGTGTATGATAATGACTGGGATTTTTTGAAGAGAACTATTTTTGGAAACAGTTTTCCACAAAAGAGGGCAATGAGGATGGAAGATGACATCATTAATACAAAATATCCTAAAGACTACCTTATACAGAGTTTCTACTGGTTTCAAACCATGAGACAAGGAGTATGGAATATTAGAGAGGAAAGAAAAAGAGGAGGGCATAGTAGGGCACTGTCCTGCTTGAGGAGTGATATAAGATGTAGATTGAAAACAAAATAAATGGAAGGGACAGAAAATCTAGATCTCAGTGACAGGAACCTTCTAAGTTTCGAGTATTTAAAAATATCACCAAGTATCACTTCACCTCAATTTGCCCAAATCAGAAAAAGAGATGGAATTAATCATGAGTCTGAGTGCCAACCTGCGTAGAGGCCAAAGTGCATACTAAATCAAGGTGTGCACATTTGAAGAAAATTTCTTTAATTTTAGGAAGGTTGGGAAGAAGAAGAAGATTGTGGGATCTACATGAAATGAAGATGAGCTGAATGGGGAACCAGGTTGGAGGTTTGATGGGAGGATGTCTAGTTAGGTTGAGTAAAGATGGAGGGTAAACACCCAACAGAACATTTCTAAGTCTGATAAAGTCCCTGCCTTTTCAACCTCTAATAATTCAAGGCGGAGTGTTTAATAGAAGGTTTTTTTGACAAAAGAAAAGGAGTAAGCATAGTTCTGACAAAAGAAAATGTTTATTTTGATGATTGTCTAGAACAAAAGGATTTAGTAGGGATGGGGCAGCCAAGGAATTCTTAGATGTCCCTAAACACAGAACAGTGATTTGATGCAGTGATTGCGGTAAAACAGAGATACTGATAACAAGATATCAAATCAAGCTTGCCAAAGGTATAGACAGAAAGAAAGAAATGATTTACAAAAACATTGTTTAGAGAAAGAAGGGAAGATTTTGATCACTTTTTTCAGTATTCAGACAAACCATCATAAGAATTAAACAATGTAAGACCAATAAATTAATTGGTATTTTATGAGTACCATGGACAGTAACAGGACAAATCTAGCCTAAATTATGAGGTGTAATGATAAGGGGCTCAAGTGAACGGTTATAAAGTGTTGAAAAAGAGGCAGAGCCTGGTATGAAACCTTTGGAAATCTGTAAGAGTCAGTATATAACAGGGTTAGAATTACTAGAGAAGATAAAAATATAAAGTTTTGATAAGCTCTCATCGAAGCAAACTGAATGTAAAGTCCATCCATCCATCCATTTTCTAACCCGCTGAATCCGAATACAGGGTCACGGGGGTCTGCTGGAGCCAATCCCAGCCAACACAGGGCACAAGGCAGGAACCAATCCTGGGCAGGGTGCCAACCCACCGCAGGACACACACAAACACCAAGCACACACTAGGGCCAATTTAGAGTCGCCAATCCACCTAACCTGCATGTCTTTGGATTGTGGGAGGAAACCGGAGTGCCCGGAGGAAACCCACGCAGACACGGGGAGAGAATGTAAAGTCTAACACTAGAAAATTCCATTTCTTCATGTCTAAGGCATTCTTCATTTTAAATGAAAGAAGAGCAGCAGTATGGGTTAAAGTGAGGAATGTTAACTGTAGCATGATTCGATCAAATAGATTTAGTCTGGTCAAAATAAATTAATTTAATGATGGATCGTTCCAAAAGTCATCCTAGAAACATCTCCAGCAGACTGGGTTCTATATTAATCAATGAAATTGCAAATGAATTGGTAGATGACCACCAGAGATGAGAGACAAACCAAGAGAAATTTTGTCAGCAAGAATGAACAAAGCCAATCATGAAGTCATATTGCTTCAATGCCTAGAACTGTCAACTGAGACTACTCTCCTTCTACTACTACTACTACTACTACTACTACTACTATTGTTACTATTACTACTACTTCTATGAGTACCAATACATTTCACAAATATCAGTATTATAGAGTGAAGAGGAATTAATTCTCTAGGGACAGCATGCAAAGAAAAAACTGAAAATAAAACTGGGATAGGGCACAATTATGGTATGAAAGAGAGAGAGAGATGCTATAGCACATGAAGCATTCACGATAAGGGAAACAAGCAACTGGCAAATGAAAATATAATTGGGTCAGGAATAGAAATGATGATGGGGAGTGAGGAGTATTTAGCAGTGGGATTCAAAAACTGAGAAAAGTCAACCAGATTAAAATCAGAAACACATTTTCAAGAGAAAATTTGTGGGGTGAACTGGCCAGGGAGGAATGGAACATTTATCTAATAAATGGTTGAAATCAATAGCAAGAATAATTTCATAACTGTTCAAATATAATTAGCTAAATTTGCACAGGGAACCGATATGAGGTTGATGAATAAAAACAGAAATGTATTACCACCAATCCCCACCAGTGAATAATAGAACCTACTGGAGCCATTAGAGTAATTTCATCTACAAATTGAGTCATAGGAGAATTGCTACAACTGATTTCTTGGAATTAGCAGGTACTGAGGCGGTGATCAAGTAAATTTTAATATTAATTTTACTTCACACCTTTAGCCAAGAGCCTGGATTTCTACAGAAAGGCAAAGTTTGACTCTGTTATGCAACAGATAGTTGAGGGGACTGATCACCTAAGATTTACCCTAATGCTCACGACTTTCCATGGGCCATAGAGGTATTGTAGTAAAAAGGTTTAAAGGCAAACCTGAAACAAAGTAGATAGGGAATAGGTCTGAACAGAAGCATAACCATGCTACCGTAAAACCCATACTTTACACAGGCACCAGAAGCACCAGAAGCATTTTGCACAGCAACCCCTAAACCTCACATAACTAAACATAACAGACAATAAAAAAACCATAATTGCATGATGCCTGCACTGACAGTTCCAGACCTAATAAGCAAACAGTTTACATCTAAATGTACCAAGATGTGAGACACTGCACTAAAACTTGATATTAAACATAGAACTTTGATTAACTGAAGTGGAAGTGAACAATGAATAATACAGCATAACACTTACTAAGTAATGCCAAATAATAACCATAGATAAATGCAATACTGGTAGAGTAATCAAGCTATTCAACACCTAACTCCTAGAGGTCAATCTCTTTGTGCAACAATAAGGGGAATGATGCAACTACCAAAAACTGAACTGCTTACAATTAAATGGAAAGCTCAAAGCCCTCTGCTGCCACAAGCATTTCTTGTCAGGTTGGGAAATACTAACAGAACAGCACAGATCAAGTCAAGATACCAGCAAGGGTAAAACAAGACAAAGCAACAAGCTGAAGACAACAGTCACAAAGCCCCAAATATCATACAAGCAGAAATTAGAGTTCTTCTTTCTCAGATGTTTTTAGGGTGGCATGCCTTGTGGAAAAGAGAGAGTATAAATAGTTATTAAAAGAAAAAGGAGCTAATTACTTGAAAGTTATTATTGGCTTCCATTGCTTCTTTCAGATGGAAGCAGTTCACATTTGTGGACCCATGTGATAGCTGAGAACTGAGGGGTAGAACAAACAGCTGCAACCCCACTTCATGGGCTCTTTTTATTTCTTAGCCATTGCTTCCCTGTCCCATGCAACTGAAAGGGAGAAACCAGGAGAAAAAAATTTAAAAAGAATGCATTGGACATCACAGAATATGTTGACAGGGTTTTGAACCCTACAAGCAACACTTTGTCAGTCAGAATACTTAAAAAACTAATTTAAAGGCATTGAGTAAGATGTATTTATAGGTTTAAGGCACTTTTCAGTAAATGGGAAAAGTTCCACAAAAAGTAGAATATGGCCGTTAAAATTTCTTTCTAATATTGTGCTGGACAGATAAGTAATCATCCTGAACAATCTGATGGTTGGAATCACACAGAACAATATGTTAGTCAACAATGAATTTCTTCATACTTCAAACAGAGTGTTTATATGTAAATCACTTGTGCCTTCAAACATGCACAGAACTTGTTTTACCATTCTAAATACTTTGGCACAGATTATTTTTGATTGAGAAGACATTATCACAATATAGAGGGCTAGAATTAGTAGTGAGGTTTTGGTAGGATGTAGACAGAAAAAAGGGGTAAAAATAAGAGATTGGCTTATTTGAGTGTAAAGTGCTCCTCAAGTTAACACATTGTACTGTTTTATAATTCACAATCTTGGGGGTCAGTCGATTTCCTGCCCTCCAGTATCTCTAATCATGCCATGCTGTTGTTAAATGTGCACTTGTTGTGCACTGAATATACTGTACAGGAATATGTGAGTATGATTTCATGCCATATATTTTTTTTAAGTCTCTGAATTTGAAGGGTATTGTAGCAGTATTTTGCAAGTTCAAGATTCATATCAAATGCATTCTGAATCTAAGCATATTGATAGTTTTTCACAGTATATTGTTCAAATGATTTTTTAAGTTCCTTTCTAATTGTTAGGTGAGATGTCGCTAACCTGTATTTATGATGCACCCTTCTGTATGCTTTTATAATATTTTAAATAAGGCCAACCCTGAAATATGCATACAGAAGAAAAATATTCAATATCAAACAAACTCTGAAAATCATGTAAGTAGAACGTATTATGTGACCATATTAATTTGCATTTTGAAATGTGTCATATTTAAAGCAGAAGTTAAAGCACAAATGAACATTAGCTCCAGATGTGCATTACATACAAAATTACTTGCGTAACCAATTAAAAAATGGGAATAGGTGGCCCCAAAGGGAGCAGACGGTACCTAACACTGATCGGACATGCTCTGATGGACTGAGAGAATTCATCTCATCTTACAAGGAGACACCAAAGGAAAAAGCTTCTGTAAAGTAATACATGAGAGTACACACATTTTGCAGGAACGCTACATTTCTAATATTGATTTTTGTGGCACTCAAGCTTGTAATTGCCACCTAGATGAGTACCTCAACCTTTTTCCCAAACTATACTCTGCTATTTAATGTGCATACACACTGTATGCTGTGGAAAATCATAAAATGGTGGGTAAAACACCACTGACAATTTGCTTTAAATGGATACATAGATATTGCAGGAAATATGATGCTGTATTGTATCACTTTGAAATTGCAATGTGCTATATACAGTACACCATAAAATTATCTAAACTACTTAATCAAAATTGGGGTCACATGTGCCCAGAACTTATCCTGGCAGCATTGAGGATGAAGTAGCCACCAGTCCTGAACATTATGCCAGCATATCAGAGGGTGTAATCACACCAGATTTAGAAATTACAGTTAGCCTAACATTCAAGTCTTAGAGATGTGGGAGGCCAACACAGAGAACAACCGACATAGAGATGGGGAAAGCACACAAACTCCACAAGATAACAACCAGGTGTGGGATTTGAACCCAGAATGTTAGAACTGTGTGGCAAATGCATTGTACAACCTTACATATCATATAGATCCCATCTAAATAGCACAGCAAGTACACTGCAAAAAATGAAATCCAAGTTAAAAGTATTTATATCATGACATGAAATATTGTTTTCCTTATTGTAAGAATTATTGACTTATCAAAAAAAATGTATTTACGATTGTTTAGCTTATTTTAAGAAATCTTGTCAACTAAATTTTCCTCACACCATTGGCAGATTTTTTCCTGAATAATAGCAAAACATTCCCCAATCTTTATTTTTTTTTTGTCTAGTTTTTGCATATGCATTTTTTGCAGTGTATCATCATTTCATCATGCTTGGATTGCACTTGGAGGCAGGCTCAAGGTAGTAAAAGTCTCCAGGGTTCTCTGGCCAGATTCATCTCATCTCTTTCCATTACATTTAAGAATATTAGTCATTTATTGTAACCTTTAACAACTTATCCAGTTTTTTCAGACAAGCCATGTTTTTTACTCTGATCTGCTATTCCAATTTCGAATTTGGTTTCACTTGATAAGGCATATATTGTTTGTATTAAGGTGCTGGAACTTCATTTCTTCCAGATTCATACTTGAGATTCTACAATTTACTCATTTCATACTTGCTTCTTTCATTCCCCCGTACTTCACCTCCATTGTTCTGAGCACTATCACTTATGCTCTGCTCTCTCTCTGGGGAGCATGATAGTGTGTTGCCACACCCAACACATGATGAACCACCTGGATTGGACCTGAGTGAGGTGGGTGACACTTCAGCACCAAACTGGAACAGTGCAAGTTTTTTTTACAGTGGCTAGAGTGCCAATCCTGTCACCAGCCCCCAAGTTTTCCCTGTAAGACCTGCTTGCAAGGCTGAATGCAGGTTAACGTCATACCCAGGAGGGAGCAATTGCAGGTTAAGGGTCTTGCTCAAAAGCCCAATGGAGTAGAGTTATGTCTTGCATTTACAGGATTCAAACTGGCAATTGACAGATCCCTAGCCTCAGAGGCACCATACTACCCCAGTGATGTCTAAAGGAAACCTTTGAGCATCCTAGGAGAACTAATCTTTGATCACAGAAATTTTGCACCAGGCAAGTCTGAACTTTTTCTAAACATTACAAATAATGTTTTTATAAATAACATTTCCACTATTAATCTCAACAAATGATATACTGTTCAATTTTACTGTTGATGCATTTTTCAATTTATGGTCATGTGGAGCCTTGCGCCTGATTCTGCTAGGGTCTTGTTGCAAACCTGAACTAGATAAGCAGGCCCAAATCATGGATGTCTGAAAAAAGAGATAGATCAATGTCAAAGGCAATGTTTACACTTTCTAGGTATTCAGTTGATGCAGAGCTCAACATTTATGGTTTAAATGTTCTCAGTATCAGCCTATCAGCCATTTGCAGAATTTGTTATATTCTAAAGCATATATTATTTATTTATTTATTTCTCTTTTATAGAATTTATTAAAAGCATATAACATTACATACAATCAAGTCAAATTTAACAAAAGTAAAATCAAATCAAATCAACCTCTACCCATGAGAAAGACAGGAAGGCCAACAACCAGAGCAAAACTGTTAAGAGTAGTAAAGACAGAGTCTTTTCCACCCAATATAAATGTTTTTTCTAAAATGTTATTGATTAGGTCCTGTCAAGTTCTAAAAATGTTTTGAACGGATCCAATTTCCAATTTCAATTAGTATATAAGATCAGTTACCCAACGACTTAAAAGAGGTGGGATAGGATTCTTCTAGTTGAGCAAGACACGTCTACAGTACATGCTAGTAGTGAAGTAAAGGCAGTTACAGTTTGTTTGTCCTTCTCCACTTTAATCCCATCTGAGAATACACCAAACACAGCTGTTAGTGGATCAGGAGTGATTGTGACACCAAGGCTGTCTCATAGGCATGTAAATATTTTGGTCCAAAATGAAATTAATTTGGTGCAGGCCCAAAACATGTGACCCAATGAGGCTGGAACTCGATTGCAACGTTTGCAGGTTGGATCTTGCCCTGGAAACATCTTGGACAATTTCAGACAAGACAGATGTGCTTGATAAAAGATTTTATGTTGATTTTTTTTAAGAATTCAGAAGCAAATGTTTTGTACATGTACACATACAACATACACAACTTCACCTAACTAAAACAATACACTAATGACATAACTACAGAAGTATAATTTCATTTAGTGGTGAAGGAAACTGAACATCATCAAAATATAGAAGAAAATTTATATTTCTGGATCGCATTGCAAACATAAAAAATATTGGATACATTGAAGGAATGAAGAAATGCTTTTTTCACTAGTATTCAGCAAGGATTAAAAATGATTTGGAAAGTATGAAGTAACAGTACCTGACTGTTGAGTTAAACTCTTCAGTCGGTGCAGAAGAATGCTCACTAGAGTTTAAATCTGCAATGCCTCAAAGGCTAAATTCTGCACAAACATTAGGATGTTTTTCTTTACACAGAGAACTATAGACACATGGAATAATTTACCAAGAAGTGTGTCAGACAGCAGGACTTTAGGGATCTTCAAAACTCGACTTGATAATATTTTAAGAAGAATTAAGTGGATAGGACTGGCGAGTTTGTTGGGGTTAATGGCCTGTTTTCATCTAGATTGTTCTAATGTTATAAGAAAAAAAGTATTCAAACCCTTAAACAGTTTCACATTTTATTGTTATACAGCACTGACACACTAATTATATGACTTCTAAAACCAAACGGCTGTGATGCCTTATGTGTGTCAAATGAATAATTCAATCAGTCAGTCATCATTCAACCTGCTATATCCTAACACAGGGTCACGGGGGTTTGCTGGAGCTAATCCTAGCCAGCACAGGGTGCAAGGCAGGAACAAATCCCCGGGCAGGGCGCCAGCCCACCGTAGGGCACACACACCCACACACCAATCACACACTAGGGACAATTTAGGATTGCCAATGCACCTAATCTGCATGTCTTTGGCCTGTAGGAGGAAACCAACGCAGACACGGGGAGAACATGCGAACCCAGGTCTCCATACTGCAAGGCAGCAGCGCTACCACTGCGCCACCATGCCGCCTTTCACTTTAACATTAAGGTAGATTTGTTTGTTGATCACTGTTAAAATAAAATGAAATCCATTGTAATTCAATAATGTATAACAATGAACAGTGAAAACTTCCAAAGAGGGTAAATAATTTTAATAGGCACCGTATAAGCATAATAATGGTTGCAGTTTCTTTGAGTATCAATTATTACAGAAGTTAACACTGTTTCTGTGCTCTGATTGGTGCAAAGCCAAAATGAAATTTTTGGTAAAGGATGTGTTTTTAGGTGCAGAACTATAATAGCTGCAAAAATTTTAGGAAGAATTACTAATTTTTTAGAACATCAGGAAATAACCATCAGGACTCAGGGGCAGTGCCTTTCAGTAAATGACTAAACTGCAGCCAACTAGCCAGCTAATTATTTAACATGTCAACCGTAACATTCCCTGTTTTGTCAATCATTTATATTTATTAAGATTATAAGCACAAGCTATGATAATATAATGAAGTGCTGCTCCTACAGAAGCATCACTATTATGCTATGTATTAAGTTATCTAGTTTATTACTAAAGAAATCATTGGTATTTAGATAAAGTGGAATGAATTCAGATATTTGGATTTCTTATTTGTAACATTAACTACTGCTCTAAATAAAACTTGGGGGTTGGTAATTGTTTCATTCATCGATCTGCAGTACTTGGAGAGAGCTTTCTTATATATAATTTAATGCTTTCATTCTATATGGGCAGGTCAACTTACATCTTTGATGTTTGCTTCTTTATTCTGTCATCTTCAGCATCCTGATTCAATGGATATTGTGGAATCATTAACCTTAGGTGAATCCCTTTCACATTACATTGGTTTTATTCAGAGTGACGTTTCTTATTCTAAAGTCTGTTTCAAATATAATTTGTGGTTATTTAACTGGTGATCTACAGTATATTGTTATTCGAAGTGTAGCTCAGAATTCAGGTTTTCACACAGCTATTTGGAATTCTCATAATTCTGGTGGACATGATGCAAATCATAATCTGAAATGGTTTTCTTATCAGGAGACAAACAGCAATTGTTGCCGTGATCTGCAGGTATTTTGGATTATTTCTGTATATTTTTCATCATCTTGTTCATTTTTTTCTAATTTCACATTTGTTTTGTCGCATCGTGTTTATCCTCAATATTGGTGTTGTGCTGGTGTATCTTCTTTTGTGGGGTCATGAGGGCTTAGTTACGTAGTGGACATTGTGTTACTTTCGAAATTGGCCCTAGTGTGTGCTTGGTGTGTGGGTGTGTTTGTGTGTGTCCTGCGGTGGGTTGGCACCCTGCCCAGGATTGGTTCCTGCCTTGTGCCCTGTGTTGGCTGGGATTGGCTCCGGCAGACCCCCGTGACCCTGTATTCGGATTCAGCGGGTTAGAAAATGGATGGATGGACATTGTGTTACTTGGAATTATCCTTGAATAAACTTAACCTAAAAAATCGGGAAAGTCTCCCCAAGACTTTCTCGCATACTCAGCTATGGGGATGGATATTTGAGAAGTAAACCGCAAGACAATGATTATATTTTTATATTATGTACATTAAAGAACCGTCAACAACAAGTCAAATTAAATTAATAATATATTGAACAATCGGACTCTGCAGCTGCATGAATGAAATGTAAAGTACCACTTCCGTTTAGTGAAAATAGCCTAAAAGATGATAGAAATCTATGTTTTTTACTTGTATACAAAATTTGGTTGACCTAAGTGAAAGCGTACTCAAGTTACTGTATGTTGTTTACATACACACACACATAGAGACACACAGACATAATTCCAAAAATGGTATTTTTGGACTCAAGGATGTTGAGATTCATCAAATGTTCGAAATTGAATTTTTGGAGGATTCCAATACTTAACTTATACTTCGTATACGAGAAAGTCAGGAAGGTCAAAAAGTCAAGATTCATTAAAATCTCGACATCGAATTTTTGGACGATTACAATACTTTACCTATACTCCATATACAAGGAAGTAAAATGGAAAAACTGTTTTTAGTGAAAGAAAAAAGAGTTTTGTTTTGTTTGGACTTCAATTTTCCCTCCTAAAGCACTCTGTCACCTATGATTCTTGATTGACATCATTATTAAAGCTTATTTGATCACTTGCCCCCTTTTCTTATTTGGGCTCACGAATTCAGGGTCTGCCACTCAGAAAGCAGAACTATCTTATTATTTTGGAGAGATGTTTACTTTGGTCATATTTAAATTATGAATATTGTGACGTGTCTCGCTACTGCATTAGCTGTGGGAAGTGAAAGCAGATTTGGGGTGAAGTCTTGGAGGAAAGCACTTTGTGAGAGCTTAGGGCACCTCCATAGAGACAGCTGAGTGACAGGGGTCAGGGTTAATTAAGAGTGCATCCTGGCAAAGGAGTAGTGTGTGGTTGGCAAGGAGAAACATTGGAGTAGGTAAGGACACCATATCAGGCTGAGAAGGGAATGAATGCTTAAAGGGCAGGCAAAAGGGAAACAGGACGAAGGTGACTTTTTTGTATTATTTTGGAGGTGTCCCCATGACCCAGACAATAGATCGCAGTAGGGTACCGTTTATATCATGGCATATCAAATAAAAAGTGAGTTGGCATTTGGAAGAAACCCCCAGAAAAAAGGCTCCAGTGTATCTAATTTGACTGTTTATCAAATGATAAGTATAATTATAATACTGTTTATAAACTGTCACAATTTCAACAAATCCCAGTAAGGAACAGATGTTTTTTTCTAATTGTGTCTGTTTCCACATCTTTATGAATATTATGCTAAGTAAAGCTGTGTCTTTTCCAGGTTCCCAAAATTAAGTGGATAAGGTAGGATCCAGCATAAACCAAATATGTAGCGAAAAAAATCAACCATCCAGTAATGTTAATTTCAAAAACTTTAATGAAAATGCAAAGAAAAAAATTCTGGAAAAAGTTATTATACACAAAACAAAAAAGGGAAAAATGTTTCTCCTCTATTTTGTTACAATCTTCTGTTTCTTATTTTAACTTTCAGTTATGTTCTATGCTTAAAGTTATGTTCCTTTTCTATCATATATTCCAAAAAATCTTATGTTTACAACGTGCAGGTTACAAGTTACTTACTTTATTTTAAATTTTGTTACAGGCTAAACAAAGACAGAATACATTTCTACTCAGAATAACAAGAAAATATTCCATTTAAATGTTAACTTGTAGGGTTTAGGATGCAGTCTTTCATTATCGATTTAACTGGGTGTTCTGTATAATAATATAAAACAAAATGTTAACACAACTGGGTAAATACTTACATTCATTTAACATAACAATGGCTCATACAGTCAGTAAATAGGAATACTTTTTAAAAATGATTTCTTTTTCAAATAAAACATTGCTAAACTTAATTAGGATTGAGGAATAAGCACCGAGAGATCTCTAAATAAATAATGTCTAATATCAGGACCACAAAGATGTAATAACGCCTAACCCTTTTAGAGCATCTTCTGCCTCAAGTGTGTGCCTCAACAAAAGGAATGATGCCCCTGTATTTTATGCTAGTCAGATTTCAGTAGGAATACAGATATCAGATTTCAAAAACCACAAATCTCTGTGAGACAGTTGCTTCTTCTGTTAAGCCTGCTTTCAGTCTACTATAAAATTTAACTCATTTTTGTGCTTCTCTTTAAATAACTGCCGTTTAAGATCTTGTGGCATTTTTTCCTTCTCACTGATCTTCCCATCTGGCTCTTGCATTTGAAACTGCATTCACTTTTTTATTTTATGACAATTGCAACATCTTCAAATCTGGTGCAGAGTATTGTGAACCTGGAGTCTGTCCGAGTTTCATCAGATATAAGGTCAGAAATGGTCCTTGATGGGATTCCAGTCCATTGCAGAGCCCACTGACACCCACTAACACTCACACGCAGCCAGTCTGGACATATGAATGGCATTTGATACATATAGCTTTCTTTTAATTTAATTTTCAGTGTGCTAATGATCTTGTAATTGCAGGTTGCTTTTACAAGAGATGAAAGGTTAAAAACTAAAGGGGACCAACATAAGAGTAGTCAATAAACAGGCTTAACATATATAAAAAATAAACTAGTGAGAATCAATAGTCATTGTCAAACTGAAGGGCCAAAATCACCATTAAAAATAACTGAACCTGTCTAGTAATCCTTTCCATAACAAAATATAGCAAAAGAGATTGATTTTACGGTTTTGAGCTCAAAAAGCTTGGATACGGTGAGTTAAGTGACATCAGTTCCCTTCTGTTTAGGACATGTATAACATAAGACGTGCTGCTTTAGAATGGCTTACGGTGTTATTAAAGACCATCAGCCAACCAGTGCATTCACCTTTCCTGCCCCTTCATTCTGGAACCTTAGTACTTATGCCACTGGGTTTGGGCACAGTTTTTTTGCATAGGGTTATAAAGTTCCTCAAGAGGAGCTCATTAACTTGTAAACTGTACAGTCAGGTCCAGTGACACAATTTTCATAATTTTGCCTCTGTATGCCACCACATTGCATTTGAAATAAATCAACCATTATATGATTGAAGAGTAGACTTTGAGCTTTAATTTAACTGGTTTACCAAAAATATCGTCTGAGCCATTTTAGGAATGACAGCCATTTTTCTGCGTAGTCCCACCATTTCCATGGGCTCAAAAGGATTTGGACAAAGTGACATAATCATAAATATAATGGTCATTTTCAATATTTGGTTGAAAATCCTTTACAGTCAATGACTGCCTGAAGTCTTACAAATTGTTAGTGTGAGTTGTAAATTTCTATCCATGTCTAAAGACAATATACAAAAGCAGGCATTGTCACTTCGGTTAAATGGGTTACACATGCAAGTAACTTTACGAGATGATGAGAATATGGAAATCGCTTTGATGAATATCAAGGATTTTTTTAAATACCCAGAAAAGCATTCAGTATGAAAGACATATTTTGGAAAGCAATACAAGCACAAGGGAAGTCAATCCATCTTTTTATGAGTAGTTGTTCAATTATTCATTACTAGCCAACCCGCGGCGTAGCATACGCCGCATAATCAGGCCGCTGTTTAAATGATTTTTAAACACAGAGGAAAAAATAAACATTTGAAAAATCCGTAATTTAATAAACCACCAAGAAAAGTAACATTGCAACAATGCATGCTACGAACCAACATACAATTGTCCGTGACTGAAAACCGGAGGAGCACCGTCACGCCTTCTCCTTCCAAAGCGAAGGACGGGGTTGAACGGCGCTCGTTCAGTACGCACTGCCCGCTTATGTGCCCGCCCCCAACTCCCTACCTGAGTCGCTTTTGTCTGTGTACAGTCCACACGCACCTGTGAGTCACGTTGACTGTTAATTTTCCAAACACCACCTCAGTCGGTTTCCACGTTGATTTTTCATTGTTCTTTACGGTTCCGGCTGCTTTTTTATATATAATCCACCAAGTCACCCGACGGGGGGGGACGGGGTTTACAAAGGGTAGGGACGTAATCAGTGCGAGCATATGACCCGCACGTACTGGGAATTTCTCGGTCGTGGGGAACAATTGCAAGCCACGGTCTCCATCACGAATGGGGTTCAACGGCTTACGCACGGCTCCCTGCGCCGGGTAGACACACGTTGATCCATTCAGTGTAGCCGCGTGCAGTACCGGACATACAAGTGCATCACAGACCTGTTAATGCTCAATCTCACGTGGCTGAAAGCCACTTGTCCCTCTAAGAATTTGGACGCCGAACGCTGTTGGGTCGTGTAACTATTTGGCAGGTGGGAGACTCGTTTGTTTTCGGAAATAACCAGCCAAATCGCTCCACCAACTAAGAACTGCCATGCACCATCACCCACAGAATCGAGAAAGAGCTATCAATCTGTCAATCCTCCCTGTGTCCGGGCCTGGTGAGGTTTCCTGTGTTGAGTCAAATGAAGCGAAAGGCTTCACACCTGGTGGTGCCCTTCCGTCAATTCCTTTAAGTTTCAGCTTTGTAACCATACTCCTCCCTGAACCCAAAGACTTTGGTTACCCAGTTGGCTGCCCTGTTGCGGGGCCTGCATTGGTGAAGCAGGTGAGACGATAATGAATAAGAGGCACAGGGCTTATTGGTTTTTAAAGACTGCTTCCTTCATTGGGTTTTAACCAATGCACGGAACGAA
The DNA here is from genome assembly GCF_016835505.1 of Polypterus senegalus. Classification (NCBI taxonomy): domain Eukaryota; kingdom Metazoa; phylum Chordata; class Cladistia; order Polypteriformes; family Polypteridae; genus Polypterus; species Polypterus senegalus. Next base: position 92,670,107 of record NC_053164.1, read on the forward strand.
CCAACACACAATCGTCCGTGTGGCGCGGAGGGTGGAACGGGAGGAGAGGAGAAGGACATCCACTCTGCTCCCTCCGTCATACTAGTCTGCTGATTTCTCGTTCAGTATACACTGCTTGTTCATGTACCCACCTTCAACTCGTCACTCAAGTCGTTGTCGTTTTTGTACAGTCCAGATGCACCTGTGACTCACGTAGACTTTTCATTGCTCTGTGCGGTTTTGGCTGCCTTTCTATATATAATCCACCAAGACACCCGACCACGGTAGTAGCGAGGTGGGAGGGGGGTGTGTACAAAGTGCAGGAGCATCTAAGAAGACGCATGTTTGTCGCGGATGCGAATTGCTGTATGTAGCGTGTAAAACAGTTTGCCAGGGTGCACGCGGTCGTGCGTCGTAACCGAAAACTCGTTTTTTAAAGACTGCTTACTTTATTGTGTTTTAACCTCAGTTGTAAAGGAATGTTTTAAGGATCCCATGGGATACCCCTCGCAAACCGTTTTACACACTGCATATGGCGATTCACCTCCGTGAGAAACATGCCTCTATTAACAGTCAGCGTGGGTCGGAGCTGCATGTTGCCTCTACGACAGACGAATATAAGCGTCTGAGCTGGTGGGCGTGGCTCTGCGAGTTGTCATCATATCCAATGGTCTTGGAGTTGGTGGGCGTGGCTCCTTCCGGCGTGCTTTCCATGGTCGTCTTGCCTTAGTTAATTATATATATAGATAATAAGTGCACCTGAAATTCCTGTGCATTTGTGTGCAGTACATATACATATGTGGAACACTGTTACCAGAAATGGCATACAGAAGGATGTTCAACTAGCATCTCTGTGGCCGCTCACCTTGCTGGTATTATACAGCACAAAGGCAATTCTACCTCTAAACCTTCCTTGCTCAGCATGTTAAGAGAAACAAAGAGCCTAAGATATTAACCTGGAAAAGTCTAATATTTTGCCAATCTCTGAACATTGCATACACAAGAGGCATTTCAGCGCACTATACAGAAGGAGGTGGTAATTGATTCAGTGAAACATGATATTATTTTCAACTACATTATCTTTTTGCATTTTTTTTCTTCTTCAATGTCTGATGCAGCATTAAAAAATTAATCTCAGTTGTTCCACAAGAATTTAGGCTTTTTAGTGTAATTGCTAAGTGCCAAAGAGAGACAAGGCTCCTATTTAGAGTGGTGTGATTTCTAATGGAACTCTGAGAAGAACATAATATGAAATCAATATAACAAATATTTAGCAAATGCTGGGTTTCAGAAATTCAGAAACGCTTATACTTGTGAAGATTTATATTCCATATGTGTTTGCCTTCGAGTCAGGTCACACCTAGGGAGCAAAAAAAAAGATTTGTAGTTAATTAAACAATGAATAAAACATGTTGTTATGCTATTTGAGAAATAGGAGTGCTCCTGTACGTATTTGTCCTAGCCTGTTAGTGATTGCTGTCAATGCTGCACTTTGAAAAGAAGCAGTGAACATGAAAGGTGATTCAGCTGGCATTTCAAAAGTCCTTTTCTTGATTTATTTGTATTTAACTCTTTTTGCCTGGTACGCACTAGGACACTGACCTTCTGTTCCGCCTGCCACTGTATGGCCTCATTTTGGAATTCAGCTGCCTTTTTCTATCGTTCAGGCTTCTGATCTTATAATGCTCTTTATAGCACATGCTCAAGACGACTTTTGTACGTTCACATTTCAAACTAATAAATCTTCTGTGAATGGGTGAATATCTCATAATGCTCAAGCCGACTTTATCAGATTTCGAAGCAAATTTCTATTGTACTGCATAGTATTGGGCACACTTTAATTAGCATTTTCTTTCTTAAAACCCTCTCACACTATCCCAACTTTTCCAGAGATTTTCTGTCATAGCCTTCCATTACATTATTTTACTGAGCTGTGGGCAATTGCTACTTGCTCCTGCCCAAACAACTCATTCAGACTGGTGTGCTAATTGTCCCAATTAAATCGAATAGGTTTGGTTTTGTCATAAGTCTTGGGGGAGGCCTTTTGTTTGTGAGAGAGCTGAGAACCATTGAGCACTCACATGGAAGTATGCAGTCACAAGAAAAGAAGGGAAATGGGTGCTTTGCACAGAGAAAACAGAAGAGTGGCTCATCTGGCCCATGTCTTATGTTTGAAGTAGCACAATAGAATGGAAACATGATAAAGAAAAGACTGTCTGAGGCATACCTGGGAGACATTCATATAGTCATCAACACTTTCAAGCAGTGCCTCAATATGGTGTAAAAATGCAGTGAGTGTTTGATACTTTGCAAATCTGAAACTGTTCCAAATAGTCAAGAGGTAACCATGTAATCAGTCATTCCCTTGGATTCTTAGTAATGTAATCTGACATTCACAAGTCAATGATATCTAGCAACTGCAGTCACTGCATTTTACATGCTAAATTTACATTTTTACTAGAAGTTGTATAATGTGCCACTTGCCTTACAGGTAGTTGTTCTTTTTAGGAGACCCAAACACAGCAAAATGGGGGTTAGGCTTCCTAAAACAACCTTAAAGGCAGGGCCTTAACTTAACCAGCCTGCTCAAGGAGACTCACCTCAAATCCAGCTATCTTCAAAAATACTAACTGCAGGTTTCTGGTCTAGTAGACTCCAAAAATGGGAAGCTAGGAAAATAATTAGGAATGTCCCATAATATGGAAAAAGGCCCTCCAGAGGAAGAATAACCGAAAAACTTCAACTTGTATGAACATGGCAATCAAGAAATCTTTATAAATAAAGGATGTATTAGAAAGAAAAGAAAAGCAAAATGTTCAAAAGAGCAAAAAAGGAGTTGCTTAAAGGCAATTGTAAACAAACAAGTCCAACTCACAGTCCAGAAGGTGAAGTATTTAAACAAAAAACAGTAAATCCAAATAAAATATCAATGCTTACAAAATATTCAAACACAAGTACATTGATTTCCTGATTTGTACTTACTCAGCTCTGACCTTATATAGCCAGGGTTAGTGCTCAGAAGGAGTGATACCACCCACAACACACAAGGAATGGAAGTACAGTTAAAGTGACAATACATAATTATGAACACAGCAGAAAATATGTAAAAAATGTGAAAATTAATAATTCAAGTGATTATATTCAATGAAATATACAATACACATAAATACAGACCTCTATATAACAGTAGTAGACAAAATGACTACAACAAAACAATTTTGTGTCATAGTGTGGATTCTCTAACTGTTATGTTATGAGAGGGACAAGACACTTGAAGTTCTTACTGAGGTTCTTACCTTTGGCTTTAACAGAATCTCAGGGACATTGAGTATCAGTTTTAATAGTCAGTGAAACAATAAGGTAGGCACAGCTTTTGTAGCTTTTAAAAAGTGCATTTATTGTGCCAAAGTCACTATTCATTGGAAAACAATACCAAAAAGTGCACTTAGGTGCACACACCCATCAAAAAATCTAAAACAAAAAAAAGTGCTAAGCCCTTAAGATCTGAAAAGATAAATCCTTCTCCCTCCTTTTTTAAAACTCAGAGGGAAAGGTGCCTTGTCCTTGAACAATGCAACAGTACAGAAGCTTTGGTCTCGCACAGACTGCTCCCAATACACCTGAACTGACCAGATCAGATCTCATCTTAGTCTAAACTGAACTGTCCCTGATAACAAAAACAATGGGTTTTAATCCAGGTCAAAACATCACCTGGCCGGAATCTAGCACCTGTCGTCCTGGTCACGCACTCAACCTTAACCTTTTTTTTGTACAAGCCATACTCCACAATTGCAAATATAGCAGACTCTTTGCAACCTTTTAACACATGCCATCTGTCCCATTTACCTGCTGTACAGTAGGTGCCCTTTGCAGGCTGATCATCATTTCTTCAGCACCGTAAATCAAACAGTGTCATTAAATAAATAGATAGAACTTTATTTTTCTCCAGGGGGAAATTTGAATAGGTATATATGTAAGAAAATAAATAAATAAATATACATACAGGCACACATAGCCACATTTACAGGAAGAGAAATAAGTTAATCAAATGATCACATACACATGCTACAATATCTTAGATCAATAATTAATAAATACACTGTTAATGAGAATAATAGAGAAATGTTTATTCCAAAGATATACAAAAATATCTGTAATTATTTAATTACAATAAAATTCATAAACAAGAGACCACACCACGCACCAATATTTAAACTGTTTCTTCTTAAATGAAGAAATCAACAAAAATAAAATCTGCCATCTGCAAATATTTGCAAAGAAGAAAGACAAATATTCCTTAAAAAGAAGCCACCAAAATAAACTGACAATTGTCTGCAAAGATTAAAAACATGCTAACAAAAGCCCACCAAACTGCCAAGGATCTGCAGATATATTCCCAGAAGAAAAATAATCTTATATATAAACGTCTACGCGTTGAAGTGTGTGTGTCTGTCTGGCCTGGAAGTGGAGTCAAGATAATAATGGTTCCACCTCCGAGGAAACAGAAAACTTGCTTTGCCGCTAATAAAACAAGCGAGGCCAGCACATTAGCAAAACGAAACCTCAGAAGAAAGACAATGTCGCTTAGCTGCAAAACGGTATCACTTTTATTTTTGCTCAAGTCATGCAATCATGTCGGCAAAACAAATCCTCCTAGTAGTTCCTTTCAATTACCTGAGATCTCTACATTTCAGTTTTTTTCTGACAATTTCAATAGTTTCTAGGATCCCAGGCTTTTTAAAGCACGAGCTTTCACAGATAGTATTTTTGGTGGCTTTCTTTTATAAGGTACTATCTTTAGATATAGAAGAAAGAAAAATCCTTTCAAAAAGGAAGCAAGTGGTGGCAGTGTCTGCCTAGTGGTGGCCTCTGCTAACAGCTACGAAAATGTAATTTTTTCTGATTCTTCTGACCACGAGTGAGCTGTATTGCTGAACTTGACAGATCCCTTTGTTGCATGAACACAGAAGGTTAGGGCTCCAAAGCCAGTGCCAAACACACTGGGCAGAGAAAGGGATAAAGAAACATGAACCTTCTAGAAATGCTAGATTTGCAAAAGATCTGTGTGCAGCCACTCACCACTCTTTCTGTACCCAAGTAGTTCTGAGATATTACAAAAAGGTGAATTTGGGTCTTTGTCACCAAGACTGATCTCCTAGATACAAAGGTAATCCCTTATCAATGCTCTCAAGCCATTCCTCCTCACACCTGTGATGGTCCTGCCTCAAGGGTTAATTGTGCACAAATGAATGCTGTCAAACTCACTACCAGAACTGAAGTTAACCATCTGGGTGGCTACATCCTCTTGTTCACCCAAGCAGCTGCATAAGTGGAAAGATGAGAGACATGAAGACATGCACTCAAGAGATTGAGGCAAACCATTTATGTGCCATCTAAGGAGGAACATGGTGACTGTAGTCAAGTGTTTACTGCTGCCAAGTCTCTACTCCTGGGTTGACATGAGTCTGAGAGTGCTTGATCATGAACCTCTCGTTCACCAGTATATCTTAGTTGCATAGTGGTGTCACAAGAACGAGACATTGACAGATAAAGAGTTGGGGCAGCCACCCGTATATTGTGGTATCCTGGCTGCAAAAGTCGTTTTCTTTCAGTAAAATACAGAGCACTGAAGTGCACACAACCGAGTCCAAAACAAGACTAAAGAAACAAAGGAAAAGGGGCAGGTTTTAAAGGGGGAGACAGGAAGTGAGGTCGTATGGATCCGGCACGTGGTCTTCCACCATTGGCTCGTAGCCGGAGGTGACATCAGAGGGACTGGAGCTGGTGTGGCCGACTTCCATTGGCTCAGTCCCGGAAGTGATGTCAGGTGATCCAGGTGAAATCCCCCGGGGATGGTCTACAGGCAAGGGAGAAAAAGAGTCAGTGCACTCTGCCACACCCGGCATGCCTCGAACTGCCTTCACTCAAGCCCTTTAGCTGCCTCCCATGCGCGTGTGTGACAAGGCCCCCTTAGCCCAGACCCGGCGGGTCGGGCGACCTAACCGAGAGGTCGTGAACCCGAGAAAGAGCATCAGCGTTGGCGTGGAGCGCCCGGCGATGAACGAGCGAAAACTTATGCGGCTGCAGGTCAAGAAACCACCGGGTGACCCGGATTCGACTCCTTGTGGAGGGCCATCCACTGTAGGGGTGCATGGTCCGTGACAAGGGTGAATTCCCGGCCCAACAGGTAGTACCTCAGCTGAGTAATCGCCCATTTAATCGCCAGAGCCTCCCTCTCCACCGCAGCATACCTGGTCTCCCGGTCCAACAGTTTCCGGCTCAGGAACATGATGGGGTGCTCCACACCATCGACGCTTTGGCTCAGCACGGCCCAGGCCTGTGTCCGAAGCGTCCGTCTGGAGGATGAAAGGCAAAGAAAAGTTAGGTGCCATCAAAACAGGTGTGGACGTAAGGGCCTGCTTTAAGTCACTAAATGCAGCGCCTGTTTTTTCAGTCCATACCACAATGTTCGGGCCCTCTTCTTTGTTAAATCAGTCAAGGCGCCGCTCTCCAAAACCGGGTACAAACCGGCGGTAGTACCCGCTAACCGAAAGGCTTGGACTGCCGCTTGGTTCATGGACGGGCCATTTCAGAATGGCATCAATTTTGGAGCACTGTGGCCTTACGGTACCCGACCCACCAGGTAGCCTAAATATTTGGCTCGCTTAATCCAAGAAGCATTTCTTGGGATTAATCCGAGCCCGCCTCACCAAGTGTCCGTAATACCGCTTGGACATGCTGTAGGTGTTCCTTCCATGTGCTGGAATAGATGACCACGTCATCCAGGTAGGCAGCACTGTATGAGTTATGAGGCCGAAGCACTTTGTCCACCAGGCGCTGAAAGGTTGCTGGAGCCCGTGTAACCCAAATGGAAGGACACGATACTGCCAGTGTCCGCTAGGGGTACTAAGCGCGTTTTTCCTTCGGAGTCCGTTAAAGGAACCTGCCAGTACCCTTTCGTCATGTCAAGTGTGGTCAGGTATTGAGCCTGTCCAAGCCTCTCGAGGAGGTCGTCCCGCGTGGCATTGGATAAGCATCAAATTGGGAGACTTGATTAAGCCGGCGGAAGTCATTGCAGAACCTCCAACTTCCGTCAGGCTTACCGGCGAGCACAATGGGGCTGGACCAGGGACTATAACTTTCCTCAATCACACCTAGCTCCAGCATGCGCTTGATCTCAAGCTCCACTTCAGCCTTTTTTGCCTCGGGAAGACGATACAGGCGTTCTCGGACAACAACCCCGGGCTCTGTCACGATGTTGTGCTCAATCAGAGAGGTCCTTCCGGGGTTCTCACTGACTACCTCCCGAACGGTCCGGATAACTGTTTCCAGCTCCTGCCGCTGTCTGGGACTTAAGTCCGTGCCGAAGTTAAGGTCGTGTGTGTGGCGAAGAGTGGCGGGGCTGGCGGAGGAGGATCGGGGTCCCTGTCCTTCCACGGTTTCAGCAGGTTCACATGATAAACCCGCTCCTTTGGCCGGCGATTGGGTTGACTCACCAAATAGTCGACCAGTCCCTTCCTCTCCTTAACCGTAGGGGCCCTGCCAGTGGGCAAGCAATTTAGAGTGGGAGGTAGGCACTAGGACCATGACCCGATCTCCGGGCGGAACTCCCGAAGAGACGTGCCGCGGTTGTAGTACCGGGCCTGTGCTGCTTGAGCCTCCTCCATGTGACTTTTAAGGACAGGCGAATTTTCCAAATCTATCGCGTAACTGCGCGATATATTCCAGTATGTTTGTGGAGGGAAGAGCCTCTTCTTCCCAGCCTTCTTTCAAAATATCTAATATGCCCGAGGTTGTCGCCCGTATAGTAGTTCAAAGGGGAGAACCCGTGGAGGCTTGTGGGACTTCCGATAGGCAAAAGGACGAGGGGAGGAGCTGATCCCAGTTCCTTCCATCCTCGCTGACCACCTTACGCAGCATTTGCTTGAGAGTTTGATTAAACCTCTCTACTAATCCGTCGGTTTGAGGATGATACACGAGGTCTTTAAATGCTTTATTTTCAGTAATCTGGCAGTCTCCTTGAACGTTTCCGAGGTGAAGGGGTCCCCTGGTCTGTCAAGACTTCTTTGGGGATCCCCACGCGAATACCCTAGTAATTCCGTGCGATGGCTTTAGAGGTAGCTGGCGCAGCGGAACAGCTTCGGGTATCGTGTAGCGTAATCCACGAGGACTAAAATGTACTTGTGTCCTCGGGCTGAGGGCTCCAGGGTCCCACCAGGTCGACCCGATTCTGTGGAAGGAACGTCAATCAGTGGAATAGGAATGAGAGGAGCACGGTCCCTCCTAGGAATTTGTCGCAGTTGACACTCCGGGCAGGAAGCGCCAAAGCGGCGAACCTCCTCATTAATTCCTGGCCAGTAGAAACGGGCTTGATCCGCTCCAGAGTTTTTGGTGCCCAGGTGGCCACCTAGGAGGTGGGCGTGTGCTAGCTCACAGACCTGCGCCGGAAGGTGCGGGCACTAGCAGCAGCCTCGTCTCCTGCCCGTCATGCATTGCTACACGGTAAAGGAGGTCATTATCTAGCACAAAGTAGGGGCCCTGTGGCATCGACTGATTAGTGCGCTGGCCATTGACAAGGACCACTGCATTTTTTACAAACTTCAGGGAGTCATCATTCCATTGCTCCCTTCTAAAAGAAGCCGGCGTTTCTTTAAATTGGAACCGCAACACGGAGAGAGGGTCAGCGTCGACCTCAATGGGCGTGGTTTCCTCCCGCTCCGCCGGCGTTGGTGGATGGCGTGTTAGCCAGCGGCGGCCGGGAGTTGCCACGTCAGTCAGGGCGACTGCTTCTCTCTCTGCCGGCTGATTACACGGCGTGGAGGCAGCTTGAGACGGGTTATCTCCGTCCATAACGAGGCCCAAATTAACCCGGAGTGGTATGTGTCTCACCGCTTTTGATTTTAGACCAGTCCGCCCTAGTATCACCGGGTGTGGAGGATCAGGTAGGACGCTACGGTGAGCTTACGAACTGACCCTCCGTAACTGATGACACAGCGGCGGACCTGTACCAGCGGATGTCTCCGTGGACACAGGTTATACCGGTCTTAAATTTAGCCACTGTTGCGGTTGCACAAAGCGGCGGGCAACAATGAAATGTTGCTGCGGTCGAACAAACCTGTGGTCTTGTGTCCGTTGGCGATCACCACGCCAGTATTGGGACCGCCAGCGGATTAGCCAGAGCACACCACCCCTCCTCACCCTCCACCTGCATTCCTCCTTGCCTCCAAGCGGTTTGCGCGCCAGCGCCCGCGGACGCCATCTGAGCTCCGGATTGTACAGGGTGGGGCTAGGTCTTGGAACATACCCGGCTGAGTTTGACATGAGGACGGTTCTGCTCCCCAGAGTGTGAGGCCGCCCTCTGCGTCTCCATAAGCTCTATGAGCTCAGCATGTTCTTGAACCGCTCGCCCCAAACCGGCTGGGTGAAGCCACGGGGAAGCGCTTCCAGGAGCAGATAGCAAGCTAACTGCTCTATTATTTGGCAGGGCGCGTTTTCAAATGGCGTAGCCAATGCCCTACCATTGCCCATAAGGACCAGGCTTGTTTGTTGGTTGGCCGTCAGGGTCCAACCTCCATTTTTATTTTATTCACCTGCCAGTCTGGGGCACCCCTAGGTGGTAAATGGGGCTTTGGTTTCGCAGGGAGGCAGGCACTCTCCCCCAAGAGAGCATACTGAGTCCCTTTTGCCTCCCCCTCCAGGGCAGCCCAATTCTGTGAGCCCCACCCGCACACTCCCTGGCCACTCCGGATGGGCTAGTTATGAGTGCGGGGCGGAGCCCCACCGGTCACGCCGAACCACGGGCACCCTCCCGCCTGAATACTCGGCCCGATGCGCTCCCACCTGGGTATATTGCAGGTCCTGTCCCCTTCTCCTCCGGGACTTCTCCATCCTGCCGACTACGCCACTGTCACAAGAACGAGACATTGACAGATAAAGAGTTGGGGCAGCCACCCGTATATTGTGGTATCCTGGCTGCAAAAGTCGTTTTCTTTCAGTAAAATACAGAGCACTGAAGTGCACACAACCGAGTCCAAAACAAGACTAAAGAAACAAAGGAAAAGGGGCAGGTTTTAAAGGGGGAGACAGGAAGTGAGGTCGTATGGATCCGGCACGTGGTCTTCCACCATTGGCTCAGAGCGGAGGTGACATCAGAGGGACTGGAGCTGGTGTGGCCGACTTCCATTGGCTCAGTCCCGGAAGTGATGTCAGGTGATCCAGGTGAAATCCCCCGGGGATGGTCTACAGGCAAGGGAGAAAAAGAGTCAGTGCACTCTGCCACACCCGGCATGCCTCCGAACTGCCTTCACTCAAGCCCTTTAGCTGCCTCCCATGCGCACGTGTGTGACAGTGGATATCCCATAGAACAGGGGCTCCCAAACTTTTGGACGTCAAGTACCACCTGAGGTTAAGTGAGTTGCGTTGCGTACCACCCGCACCTTGTTGAAAGGGAGGGAGAGCTGTAAGAGGGGGAGTTCAGGTCTAAACCACCCCGAAATCTGAAAAAAAATTGTGCATGTACATCTATACTAATAAAAAGCTAAGCCCTCACTCACTCACTGAATGACTCATTCACCACTAATTCTCCAACTTCCCGTGTAGGTAGAAGGCTGAAATTTGGCAGGCTCATTCCTTACAGCTTACTTACAAAAGTTGGGCAGGTTTCATTTCGAAATTTTACGCATAATGGTCAGAACTGGAACCTATTTTTCTCCATATACTGTAATGGAGTTGAGCTGGATGGCCGTGGGGGGCGGAGTTTCATGTGACATCATCACGCCTCCCACGTAATCACGTGAACTATCAACGCAGTACGTAGAAAACCAGGAAGAGCTCAAAAAAGCGCTGAAGAAAACATGCATTATATAATTGAGAAAGCAGTGAAACAATAAGAAGTGACTGACATATACAACCATATTCATGAGTGCTGCTACTTCGGAAACAAAGCACGGTGTAAACCTAAAGTTTAAATTAAGTTCATAGACAGGCTGCCGCTGGCGTTTGTAATTTAGTGCCTGCCCATATAAGGCCGTCCGTCAGCGTCAGAAACACTGCCGCTAAATATTCACGGGTGAAGGACTGCGCTTATGCAGAGGAAGATGAGATGGTCAGTGTGGTGTTTGGCACAAACTCAGTGAAACTGTGAGAGAAACTTTTAAGTGCCGGGTCTTAGCTAACATTACATACAGCCCTGGACATCACACGAGATGGCACCAGCACAGCTGGGAACCTTCGATGCAAGAACACCAAGCGGCTCACTTGAACTGACGCAGTGCACAGACAAAAAGCAACAGTTCCAAAGAGTGCTGAACAAAAACTGAATTACACAATTGAGAAGGCAGCAAAAAAATATGACGCGTCTGATACATACAAGCATATTCATAAGTGCAGCTACTGCGGAAACAAAGCACACGGTGGAAAAAGTCAATGTCCCGCTAAAGGAAGACAGTGTAAAAAAAAAACCTGTGCATGCAGCGTGTCACATCTCAGATAAAGAGGAAGACGAGCTGTTTATTGATGCAGTAAGAAACAAATCGATGAATGAAACCTCTTATCTTTACAACGATTGACAAACACAGAATGTAACTTGAACACAACACATCGTACAAATATGACCCTGATTGAAAGAAATAATGATAATCAAATCCTTGATTGACATCAACACTCAATAACACTCACAAAACAATTACTGTATATTGACAATCATGTTACGTTATTTTTAAAATGTTCCCTTTTCTTTTTCATAACTTCTTTAACACACTACTTCTCCGCTGCGAATATATATATATACCCCGATCTACATACTCTCAAATAGACAAGCCACATGCCGTAGCGCAATTGTAGAGGCTTCACCTCTAGCACAGACATCTGAGGTTCGATTCCCGAGAGGGGATGCCCTGAGTATGTACGCGCGCTTCCCGATTCATCTTACCCTCGCATCTCCTTAGTTTGGGACGTATAAAAAAATATGCGGTTAAGGTAGAATCATGTTACGTTATTTTTAAAATGTTTCCTTTTCTTAGCACAAGCACAGCTGAGAAGCTTCGATGCATGTACTCCATAACGCGTTAAAAAAAATAACGCATTTAATCACACTTTCAATTCCAAGCAAAGGGTACCTTTTGTCAATGCATGATTTCCTGGTACATCGATTACACTGATGCACACATCACAGCTACAAAAATGTTAGAGTTGGAATAAAGCGCATTCCTACAACTGATCTGAGCAAAATTACATTTCAAAAGACTACCCGAGCGAAGCCTTGATAAAAGCATGGTTTTGTGCACACTGAAAAGCAAGCAAAATTAGATGCATTACAGAGAGCGGACTTTGTGGCTCTTACTGGGGATTATTGGACTTCCGTGACTGTTAGTAATTCTAATTACATTTAATTACAAAATGTTCAATGATCACACTGTTTTAGCCTAATGTACAAAATAATTTTGGCTAAAGTTACTCAGAGTTTAAAGATTAAGTTGGTCAAATTACCTTTTATGTTTCTGACTTATTTTTTTAAGAAGAAAAACTGCACTTTATGTTGAAATTTTGGTTATTATTTAAAGACAATACAATTCTGAAAATGTACTTAAAGTACACTTTATTTTTAAGTCTGCCCAATTTTAACCAGGGATGATATTTTTGTTTCTGCAGTTTAAAAGCATTTTTTTCAGAAATTAAAACAGCTTGAGTTTACAATATTCATGTCCATGTCTATTATTTGATTCTGTCGCCCACTAAAACCCTTTTACATTAAAAAAAAAACATTTGCAATTTGGGGCAAATTTACATGTGCGATTACATACGATTAATCAAGATTAATTATTACACAGCCTCTAATTAATTGGATTAATTTTTTTAATCAAGTCCCACCCCTAATATATATATGTAGATATATATGTAGATTTGTATATATATGTGTATATACAGTATATATGTAGATATGTATATGTGTATATATGTATATATGTGTGTATATATATATATATATATATATATGATGTGTATATATATATGTTTATATATGTGTGTCTGTGTCTGTGTGTATATATATAAATATATATATATATATATCTATACTAATAAAAGGCAAAGCCCTCACTGACTGACTGAATGACTCATCACTAATTCTCCAACTTCCCGTATAGATAGAAGGCTGAAATTTTGCAGGCTCATTCCTTACAGCTTCCTTACAAAAGTTGGACAGGTTTCATTTCGAAATTCTACACATAATGGTCATAACTAGAAGCTATTTTTCTCCATTTACTGTAATGGAGTTAAGCTCGAAAGCCGTGGGGGGGGCGGAGTTTCATGTGACATCATCACGCCTCTCACGTAATCACGCATTACGTAGAAAACCAGGAAGAGCTACAAAAAGCGCTGAAGAAAACATGCATTATATAATTAAGAAGGCAGCGAAACAATTAGAAGCGAGCGAGTGACATATAAAACCATATTCAGTGGCTCACGTGAACTGACGCAGTGCGCAGACAAAAAGCAACAGCTCCAAAGAGTGCTGAACAAAAACCGAATTACACTGCTATGCTCAAATAGACAAACCGCACGCCCTGGCGCCGAGGTTCGATTCCCGAGAGGGGATGCACTGAGTATGTACACGCGCTTCTCGATTCATTTTAGCCTCGCATCCCCTTGGTTTGAGACGTATGAAAAAATATGCGGTTAACGCAGAAAGACAGGTCACCAATTGAAGCTATATGAATAATGATTACTTTATTCTCGATCAGTGATTGTTTTGGTAAAGCCATACTCAGTGTATTCATTAGATGAACGGTAAAAAAGTAAGAGCGAGGGGAGGGTAACTTATTGAGGCACACAGGCAAAACCACAATAGCACGCGGGCTTGATGTACTGTAGTGCGCGTCAACTTGATCTGAATTGCGCGATCACATTCGAAAAAATATTTCTTTTCAAGTTCTATTTAGTCCATATGTGTCAAGCTCAAGGCCCATGGGCCACATCCGGCTCGGCGTGTAATTATATCCGGCCCACAAGATCATTTTATATACTGTATTATTGTTATTAATGGCCCGGGGATATGAAGCGCTGGTAACACAATAAACTACAGATCCCATAATGCAGCGCTTCAGCTGCCTTGCCGAACACTTACCGTGTTAATCAAGTCTAGCTTATGATGCTGCAAGTTATTGCGAAGCTAGCCCACACGATGCCGAAGAGAAAAGGTGATTCTGAACATAGAGTCTTTAAAAACCGATGGGAGGCTGAGTATATGTTTACTGACATTGCCGGTAAACCTGTGTGTCTCATTTGTGGAGCTAATGTGGCTGTAATCACAGAATTTAATCTAAGACGGCACTATGAGACAAAACATCAAGATAACCTGAAAGACCTGAATTAAATGCACAAGATACAGAAAGCAGAAGAGTTAAAGAAGAATCTGACACTTCAGCAGACGTTTTTACCCGTGCAAAATCACAAAGTGATTTCAAGTGAAGCTACTTTTATGGGAGACACAAATGCACCAGTGCAACTTGCCCCACTTTCCCTGTTGCCAAGTAATGTTGAACCAAGTCAGCACAACTGTGTTCCCAAATACGCACTTTGCTGATAAACTGAGCGCACTGCGCACTGAGTTCGCATGGCGCTTTGGTGACTTTGAAGAACAAAAAAAGAATTTTGAGTTGTTTCGCCACCCATTTGCCGTTGATGTGGAAACTGCACCTGTGCAGATTCACATGGAGGTAATTGAGCTGCAGTGTAATGGCACACAGAAGACAAAGTACGATACTGCAGGGCCCGCACAGTTTATTCACTCCATTCCCGCAGAAATGCTCCAGCTCTGTCTACATCCGGCTCGAACTTTGTGCATGTTTGGTAGCACATATCTGTGTGAGAAGCTCTTCTCAGTCATGAAGACTAACAAAACCGCACACAGGAGTCGCCTCACTGATGAGCACCTGCAATCCATCCTGAGAATCTCCACAACACAGAACCTCACACCAAACATAAACAAACTTCTTGCCAAAAAAAGATGCCACGCGTCCAAATCTGATAAAATGACATAAGAGCAAAGACAACTGAATGATTTGATTTGTTATTGCTGAAAAGAACAAATTTTATTTATATTTCCAGGTTTTGTTATGCAGCATGTTCATATTTGAATTTGTATAATTTTGACAGGATATATTTTTATGGAGAGCAAAATATTTAAAATTTAAGTTTATTTTTTATATAAAATTACATAAGAGTAAAGAAATTTGAATGTTTGTTCTTTTAACGTTTACTTTATTTCTAACTTGTATAATTTAGACAGGATATATTTTTATGGAGAGCAAACTATTATAAGTTATTTAAGGTTTGAGTTGATTTATTCCGGAATAATATTCTGTCGACTAAATAAAAATTCCTTCTATTTAAAATTTAAATAGAACTTGAACAGAAACGATAGTTCATAATATCCACGCAGACTTGCACGTAAGAGCGTGAGTCATCCGTTTTAACAAGCAGCGTATTGCACTGATAAGAAATAGCCTGCCCATTTAATTATTTAAGAATGGATAGATAAATTAAGATTTTGTACAAATAATGTTTTTCATTTTTCTTCCTTCATGGATTCTGGCACCCCCAGCAACAGTTGCTCGCACCCCAAAGACTGTATATATGTGTATATATATATATATATATATATATATATATATATGTGTGTGTGTGTGTGTGTATGTATATATGTATATATATACTTTGTAGATATGTATGTATATATATATGTTTATATGTGTGTGTATATGTATATATGTATATATTGTGGACTGGGACCCAGACACAGGCAGACGGACAAAATAGTTTCACCACACACCGTTTATTTTACAATATTATTTACAATATTTGTGCTCACGTGCACCCCCAGTGCCTCCAGCACCGTTCCCCCAATGTCCAGGCCTCACAGTCCTTATGCCTTTTTTTGGCCGCCTCCTGTCCTCTCTCCAGATCTGTCCTCTTCCACCCGACATCCACCCCGACTGCTGGGAGGCGGCCCCTTTTATGGGAACCCGGATGGGCCCCAGCTGCTCCCCGGCACTCCTCCGCAGACACACCCTTGTGTGGCGGAAGTGCCGGCTGCGCACCTGGAAGCCATCCGGGTGTCCCCTGTCGTCTTCCTGGTGTGGCGGAAGTGCTGGGCTCCAGGGCTGTTCAGACAGCGGGGCGCCGCCTGGCGGTGGCCAAGGGCCCCTACAGGGCTGGGATTCCATGCCCCCTACCCGAGGCCACCAACGTAACCAGGGCGGGCACCCCCTCGTGGTCTGGTGGAGGTACAGGCCCTCCTCCAGTCCTCCTGGGCATCCCGGCCGGGCGCCTGCCTCAGCCGGATGTAGCAGATGATGGTCTGGAAGTGGGGCGCCGCCTGGTGGTGGCCATGGGCCCCTACAGGGCTGGGCTTCCATGCCCCCTACCCAAGGCCACCAGCGTAACCAGGACTGCATTAAGAAAACATTGTCTGGCATGTTTTCTTCCCTCGCAGGGCACTACACGGCTATTCCGTACCACTTTGTTATGCCTTCATTTTAGCAGGGTGTTGTCAGTCAGGCAGTCCTCCAGGCCACTCTCTTTGCTCTTTTCTCTAAAAAAGTATTTATTTAATGGTTGACCTAAAAAATGTTAAGGGCTCCAAAGACTTTACTTAACAGATCTTTTACCAGATCTTGGTACCTTTTTAAGACTCCCAACAAAGAGTACCTAGGACAACAAATTGTGCAGATGTCTTGTACCCTAAAATCCCACCACAATCTGGCTGTGTCAATCTTTACATTTCCCCTCAAATAGGAGAATCTGTAAAAGCCATTTTTTTCTTGAACCTTCTTATCCATCTTATCTGTGAGACACTTCCATTGGACCTGAAGGAGTGTCCTGGTGACATTTTTCCAGAAGAATTGACTTGGGGGCATTCTTAAACTTCTCCATACATTTGTCCATGTTTCCAAAGGTAAAGATGGAGTAAACTATGATAAAAGCCAATCATTTGCCCAGTTTGGTTCTCTTAGTACAATAATGCCAAATTATGCATTATCTATGTCTATGACAAACAAATGTGCTCTTTATTAGTTATTTTGAAGTTATACATATCACATATCAATGCAATGTAGAAGAAATAATATATCAATTGATAATTTCATATGGTGCCTTTCATTTTTTACATCATTTTAGATAGGGCATTATAGTAGCACAAGAAAAATGTATTACATTTACATTAAAAGACTTTACAAACAACTACATTAACATAAAACAAAGCATACTGGCAATAAAAATATAATAAAATAAAAAATAAAAATAATGTTTAGATAATGTCAGTAAGTAAATGCACAGTCTTTGATATCCAATTTATTTCTTGAAAAAGAAAGAGCTCCATGAGGAAATGTGTTTGGTAATTCTTGCCATCAATAATCCATTTTAAACTCTGCCACATCACCTTCAGGCTCAGTTTCTGAACTTTTCTATTATTTAATGCCTGCCTTAGATGTCCTTCAAAGCCCTAATGGTCCCTCACATATGGCAGCTTGATTGTCATTCTTAGTCCTTGTACTAGAACACAATATACCAAAATATTTCAAACTGTGTAAAAAGCCTATTGATCAGCACATTCAGTTCCAGACTGTACACAGATCGTCATAAACAACACAAAATAGGATTGATTAGTGTTATTATGTTACTGAAAATTACCCCAAGGGGCCAATAGTACTTTATCGGATGTGTTAAAGGTATATCTTTTGCTTTCTTTGTTTTGCCATTGTGTTTTTCAATTTTTCAATTCCCCTACACCATCACATCTTACTTCAGCTTGAAACCTTTCCCTTAAATGTTTCACTGTGACTGAAGAATTTTTTCTTCACAACACAGTTGTGGTTCAGCATCTGGCATCCAGGTGGAAATGGCTTAAAGCCGTGATGCCTCATCATTGGCAAAATCTATCATTTTAACCATTAGCTGTAGCTAAGAAAAGAAGTATACTGATATAACCATTGAGCACTGCAAGAAAGGTTCTCTTGACAATGCACTAATCACTTGCCCACCTTACATGACATCATGCCGCTTTCAGAGGTTAATTGGTGAGACCCAAGGGTGAAGAAAACATGTTTTCTTCCTCTTACAATTTTTTCTAATAATCCTTAAGGTCTTTTGTCTTTTTTGTTCTATTTTTGTCATTAACTACTAAAACTTTCCTGCCTGTACTGCATATATGAGGAAGAATTTGGAAGGATGGATCATTCTTTTTGGGATCTTTCTTCTAGAACTCATTCATTTACTACATCCATCCATCTATTTTCCAACCTGCTGAATCCGAACACAGGGTCACAGGGGTCTGCTGGAGCCAATCCCAGCCAACACAGAGCACAAGGCAGGAACCCATCCTGGGCAGGGTGCCAACCCACCGCAGGACACACACAAACACACCAGGACAATTTAGAATCGCCAGTCCACCTAACCTGCATGTCTTTGGACTGTGGGAGGAAACCAGAGCGCCTGGAGGAAATCCACGCAGACACGGGGAGAACATGCAAACTCCCCGCAGGGAGGACCCAGGAAGCGAACCCAGGTCTCCTAACTGCGAGGCAGCAGCACTACCACTGCGCCACCGTGTCGCCCTCATTTGCTACACCTGTCTGGTATTTGTTTTTTGCAGTTATACAAAAATCAGTAAATTTCCAGAATGGTTACACAAACAAAAACAGAAGCTGACAAGAGAATCATTTAGCCACTGGTACTCACCAGACAACTCTGGCCAAAAGTGCTTCAGCATCAAAGTTCTCTGATGGCCAAAACCGGAGCGGGACACAACATCAACTTCTGCACAGCAGTGATAGGTCTATAGACCTGAAGCCTTAAAACCAACAAAGCCTTTGAAAAAATACAACCAGTAGTGAATGTGATAAATTTTAAATATAAGCTCTTTTCAATGGGGAAAAGAGCAACACATTTATTATTTTATTCTATAGAAAACCTTCCAAGAAAAACAGTTTGTAGACAACTGACTATTACACGTATATGATCTTGTTAGACATCCCATTCCCAAACCATTTATGTGGAGCTGAACTGCCCTTTGAGGTTATAACAACTTCCACTCTTCTAGGAAGGATTTCCACAAATTTTGGAGTCTGTCTGTGGGAATATGTGACCATTTGGCCAAAAGGGCATTTCTTGGACAAGAAACCCTGGCTCATGATCGGCATTCCAATTCATCACAAAGGTGTTGAACAGGGTTGACGTTGGGGCTCTGTGCAGGCCAGTCATGTTCCTCCATGTCTTTATGGACCAGGCTTTGTGCACAGTCAGAAAATGGTCTTCCTCAAACGGTTGCTGCAAAATTGGAAATGTGTAAAATGTCTTTCCATGCTGTATCTTTAACATTGCTCTTCACTGGAAACAAGGGGGCTATCCCAGACTCTGAGAAACAGCCCCAGACCATTATCTCTTCTCCACCAAACATTACAGGAAGCACTATGCACAAAGGTAATGTTCTTCTGGCATCTGCCAAACCCAAAATCATCCTTCAGATTGTAATATAGTAAAGCAAGATTTATCATTCCAGAAAAACATATTTCCACTGCTCTAGAGTCTAATATAGAGCCATGCTTTTCACCATTGAAGCACCACTACTGGTCTTCTTTATACAAACAGCAATACATCTTCATAATGCCTCACTGTGACTGTGACAGCTTTTCTTTCTGTTTAATTTTCTTACTTTATAGTCATTCTGGTGTGTTTTCAGACCAAAGTACTACGTATGTTTACCTATTTACCTTTTTATGTATATGTTTACTTAAACAATAAAAAGCCACATTTCCCTCAGGGACAAATAACGTTTTATCTATCTATCTATCTATCTATCTATCTATCTATCTATCTATCTATCTATCTATCTATCTATCTAGTCCAGCCAATGCTTGGCACTGTATATGGTGATCTTAATCTTGTGTGAAGCTTTTTGGCCATGGTCACTAAAAAGGAGCAGTGAAGGCTAGAAGCTGCAGAGAAAGAAAGCATCCAGAGGGTTAAGAATGTTAAGAGATTTGCAGTGTGCTAAACCAAAGGTGGAGCAAAAACCAGAGGAGCCATGCTGCATGCAGGCTCAGGAAATTGTTGCTGCATTCTAATTGTCAGGGAGACTGTGTTGTGTGCTACTTGCTACCTTCCAGGATGGATAATATATTTCATTCCTTTTTATTGCACTGACTTTTGGTAAAGATTCTTTGTGTGGCACTTTCTGTTTAACCTTTTGTGTGTTTTAAAGAATATTATTCATTTATGGATTTTTATAAATATTCGTTTTATTCTCACAGTATTTATTTACACAATAACTGTGAATATAATAAGCACACAATTTGCACTTTAAAACTGTTGTTGTCTCGTCATTTGCTCCTGGTGTACCCTCTATGAACTACAAAATGCCCTGATGAGGGACAATGCCATGAGCTTCTGGTATGGGGCATCGCACTTACTCTGGGGTCTGGGTGTGGATCCCAATGTCTAAGTGCAGAAACATGTGCAGATAAAATGGTACCTTTTCTTCAGGTTATGATGCAAATCAAAGTCCTGACTCTCTGTGGTCATAAACAAATCCCTGAATATCTTTTAAAGAATGTAGGCCTAAGTGCCCATCACAGCATTAATCATTCTGGCCCCCAGTTATCTAATCTGTATATTCTTCACCCCTTCATCACCTAATAGGTAAAATGTAGTTAACATAATGGTGTAATGATGGCCCCTGTCATATCATCTAGATGGATCCTGCACATCGGTGGTCTTTGAAGTGGTTCCTCACTGTCATATAAAATGCCTCAAGTAAGTTAGAAAATCTTTATATAAATATAATAATAACAATAATAATAATTATTATTATTATCATCATCATTATTATTATTATTAT
The DNA here is from genome assembly GCF_016835505.1 of Polypterus senegalus. NCBI lineage: Eukaryota > Metazoa > Chordata > Cladistia > Polypteriformes > Polypteridae > Polypterus > Polypterus senegalus. Next base: position 92,690,979 of record NC_053164.1, read on the forward strand.
AATTAACTGGATAAACACATTAATACAATGGATAGTAAGTATAGTATTTGTCCCTGAATATAGAAAAAAAATATTTGTGGTTTGAATTTCTGAATACAGTAATCAAATACTGCCCACATTTAACTCAGAGAGCCTAAATTGTAGGTTTTTATTACTAACACAACTACAAAATTCAAACCCTGTATTTTTATTAAAGGGTTTATTTCTTCACAGAACAGAGAAACATTATATAATGTAGAACTGATTTTTGGAATGCATTAAAAAGTTGTTTAAGTATTCTAAATCAACTTGTTCTTTTTTCGACTGCTCCCATTAGGGGTCGCCACAACAGATCATCTTGTCTTCTACATCTTGCTCTGTTACACCCACCACCTGCATGTCCTCTCTCAGCACATCCATAAACCTTCTCTTAGGCCTACCTCTTTTCCTCTTGCCTGTCAGCTCTATCCTTAGCATCCTTTTCCCAATATACTCAACATCTCTCCTTTGCACATGTCCAAACCAATGCAATCTCGCCTCTCTGACTTCGTGTCTCAACCTTCCAACCTGAGCTGTCCATTGTAACAAAGGCGCTATATAGGCGCCTAACCCGACACAGAAGGACACAGTGGCCCGTATAAAATGCACACAGTTTTATTATTCTTCACCCGTGGGCGCACATCTTCCCCATGACCCACAGGCAATACACAGTCCCAAATACCACACACTGAAACCACAACACACTTTTCTTCCTCTACCACCATTCCTCCTCAAGCTTTGTCTCCTTCCTCCCAACTCTGGCCCTTCGAGTGGTGGTGGCTGGCCCTTTTTATAACCGACCCGAAAGTGTTCCAGGTGCTTGACCACCTGGTCCTAATTGCACCTCCGGGTGGGGCTGAAGATTCGTCCAGCCAGGCTGCTGAGTCCATGCAGCTCCCCCTAGCGGCCATCCGAGCCCCCAACCAGGCTGTGGAGGACTCCATCTCCCATGGAGCCCTGCGGGTGGTTGGGAAATTACCGTCAGCCATGGAGGCTGCCACCAAGCGTCCCGGGGGAGGTACTGGACTGCCCATGGTGGCTCCCCCGGAACATAAGCAGTAGGGGTGTCCCTGCCAGGCATGGGACCCGGCTGTCCTTCACACCATCTAATGTACTCATTTCTAATCCTATCCATCCTCATCACACCCAATGCAAATCTTGGCATCTTTAACTCTGCCACCTCTAGCTCTGTCTCCTGTTTTTTGTCAGTGCCACCGTCTCCAACCCATACCCCATAATTAATTCACATTGATGCCTCATGGAACCTTAGTAAGATTATTAAGTACAATCATATACACCTTATGAAAAGGATAAGTGTCTGTGTGTTTGTCCGGTTGCTGTGTCTCTGTCATTCCAAAAGATGGCGCATATCAAACATTACTAGTTGTGAAATGCATTACGTTTGTCATTCCAATAGATGGTACATCACATATATTAACTCTGCTTTTACAAATCTAATACAAAATGGCATATAACAGAGATACAGTATATCCATTACATGGTGCACTGCAAATTTTAACACAGGGGCCTAGATTAAAAACATAGATTTCAAACCATCTTAGATGGGTAACATGCCTAGTACATATATTCTTATGTTCCTAAAATGGCTTCCAGTTAAGATTTAGGCAGGTTTAAAAAATTCCAATCCTGATGTAGATACCTGTGAATTGCTTTGTCTTCTTAAAAAAATAAAAAAACATAAATTAAACTGTGTGGTGACCGAGTATAGAAACGAAAATGTAAATAGTCACCTGTGATGTTTTTCTGCTTGTGCGCAGTAATTTTGTAACAAATGTGAGGGATACTGCAAAGAGCGAACATTGAGTCAGAATATAAGGAAATAAACTTTTTGTTTTTGTTCAAGTCTACTGTCCATTTGTTTTGGGTGACACCTTATAAACCCTCAGCTATATAATGTTAGAATATGACAAACTCCTGTTCAAAATGTTGCCTTTGTTTAGAGTGCTTTCTAACATTGATTGGAATGGTCTTCTCTCTGATTTATGAGATGCCCCACAGGTTTCAGCCTTTAAATACAAGCTGAAGAACATGTTGCTGTCATCTGGTACATCCTTACTAGTGCTGCAAGTTTGACTGTTCATGTTTGAAGCACATCATGAATTTCCCTAAATAAGCCGTGGCAGTCCTAGTGAATGGCTGTTATAGCCCTTTGTGCTATCTGTTGCTTGTTGGTATTCTGTTGTGTCACTGTTGTTTGATTATTCTAACCCTCCAGGCCATGGAGCAACACATCAGACTGTTTGAGAAGGTTTAACAAACACAGCATCAGACTATAACATGTTTCTCTGAAAGTGATGGAAGTAAGCATATGGCTTTCCTTATTGTAGGATGTCTTGGAAGTCATGGCAGCCAGTTGGCCAAGGTCAAAAAGACATCGACTCTGCTAATTAGATTGGAACTTTTTTCCAAAGCCAGCTGAACATACATTTTATTAGTATAATTTCACTTATTTTCTTCATTTTTGCTTTATTTACTGGAATGATGATGAATTTCTTATTTGGGAACAGCTTAGACAACTGAATTTCATAATATATTTTACATATTCTATCCATCTGTCTATTTACCCACCTGTCCCAGATGTTTTGTGTGCCATCACAGCACAGGGTGCACTCACACATATTATCTAATATAGAATTACTAAGATACTTAAAAATCATAAAAACAGGCTAGCAGAAAAATTTGTCAGATGTGGACAGAATGTGGAAACCCTGCGCAATTAGTGACTGGCCTTATATTCTCCTTGAACAAGGTGGCAGTACTTTCATTTCTGTATGTATACGTTGATATGCATGCTTATGTACTGAATTTAAGTGTTGCATGGTGCTGTAATGTACTAGTACTGTTTGAAAATTTGTGAATGAGCTCTGACCATGTCTTCAAAGGGTCATTTAACAATAAAATACTTATGCTTGTATTAGTTACATTATTGTTATAAGCATGGCATCACTGTCAAAAGAATTGTAACTTTTAAGCATTGTGGAGATTAATAGAGTTATGGAGTGAATCTACTGCTCTGAGTGGTGGAAGGATGCAATCTCCCTGTAATGTCCTCCCAGGCTATACAAACAATTTTTTTGCTCATCCAGCTATGTCACTCAATTGAATTACTGTCCTTGTAAGTCATTCATTTATTAGAAAATGTGTCATAATTAGTGAAGATAGATTGAACTTTATTTGTTCCCAGGGGGAAATTTGGCTTTTTACAGAAGATCTTTAAATAAATAAATAGATAGATAAATAAATATATATATACATCCACACAAGAATCACTAAAAAAAGCAAGAAAATTAAATACAAAGAAAACTTCTGTCTTAGCACTCATAGTCACAGTGAGACTTTCTGCAGACATACTGTTGGTATAAATGTTTCCTGACACACCTTTGCTGAGTGATTTGTTGGCTCAAAGTACTCAGTGTGGGTGTTGTCCAAAAGAGGATGTATCACTTTTTGTTTAATTCTCTCCTTTGCTACTACCTCAAAGCTCAGAGCTTGCCCTTCTAATTAACTTGTTGATTTGGTGGGCCTCTCTGGAAGTGATATTACCAGCCGAGAACACCACAGCATAGAAAATTGACAGTTGCCATTGCAGTTATAGAAGATTTAAAGGATGTCACTTCCCCCGTTAAAGGAAAACAGTGTCCTACGGAAAAAGAGTCTGATCGGCCCTTTCTTAGTCCCTCTGTGCTCTCAGACCAGTCCAACCTGTCACTAATGTCGACCCCCAAGTACTTGTAGGAGTGGACCACCTCTACATCCTCTCCCTGAATAGTGAAACATTTTTTAAAGGAGTACTTCACCTAAGTCCCAGTAAGTTACAAAATCACTTCCAAAAAATACCCACTTGAGAGGGAAATCACAGCAAAAACTTCAGCTGGACACAAAAAATAAAAAGTTTTATTTCAACAAACTGCCGAGAAACACAAAGGAAAGCTCTGTGGAGCACAAAAGGAAAAATAGATTTGCCTGTAACACAAAGGCAATCCAAAGCAAACAAGTCCCAATACACACACACACACACACACACATATACAGTATATATATATATATATATTGTCGCAGTAGGGGGCACTGGTGCTCCCTTGAACCCTCAGGTACCACGCCAAACACCTGGTAAAAGTGCCACAATTATTTGTTTTATTATAATAATAACGTGCACCAGCACCCTCCACTCCACACTATTCATAAATTAATCACAATACTACAATAACAATAACCAATCCTCCACTCCCAGACGCGTTGCTCTCCTACCACCCAGCTCAGCTCATTGTCTGGGAGTTCCCATGGTCCTTTTATACTCCCTGACCTGGAGGTGTTTCTGCCCAACAGTCCACAAGTCCTTATTCCTTCCGGGTCAGGGTAAATAGTCCTTTTCTTCAACCCGGGAGCACGTTGTTTCTTCCTGTCACATGACCATGACGTACTCCCGGGTCATAGGGCACATAAGAGTCTACGAGCCCCCCTACAGCGACACCTAGTGGCCCCCAAGGTATCCAGCAGGGCTGTGTACAAACACTACATAGTCCATGATGCCCTGCTGGAACTCGGGGCATGTTCATGCTGTCGGAAGAGCTCCTCCTGGCGGCCTGGGGGTGAGGGCTGGAGTAAAATGCCGGCAATCTACCACAATATATATATGTATATATACACATATATATCAGTGGTCCCCAACTCCAGTCCTGGATGGTCGCAGTGGCTGCAGGTCTTCATTCTAAACCTTTTCTTAATTAGTGACCTGTTTTTGCTGCTAACTAACTTCTTTTGAATTAATTTTAATTGACTTGAACTTGAAGACTTAGACCCCTTAATTATTTTCTTTAATTATCAGCCAAACAATGAGATACAAAATGAGCCAACACATGACCAGCAAACTGTGACCATCATACAATATCTGAAAATAAAGAAAGGTGAAGGTCTCAGGAAAGCTAATCCGCTCAGGTCCACATTTTAACAGTGCTCATAGTAAAGAGAAAATCAACAATTTTGGAAATGTATTCTATTGCAAAATAAGAGCAGCAGCAAGCCACAGAATTAAAGAACAGGCTTCATTTTCAACAAGAATCGTCTCCTAATTAAGCAACTGGTAGGAGTCAAATTGGTTGGAGTTTGAGGCCCTGACTTAGTTGGCCTTCTGTTAGTTGACTCACTTCACATTTCATTTTTGTTTGGGTGCCATTTAAGGAAAGTAATTAAACAATTCAGAGCAACAAATCCTAAAATGAAAGGAAAAGAAGTTAATTAGCAGCAAAAACAGGTCACCAATTAAGGGTTATAATGAAAACCTGCAGCCACTGAGGCCCTCCAGGACAAGAGTTTGAGACCACTGATATACAGTATATTTTGAACTTTTATTGAGTTTATTTAAAGTATGTAACATTCCATACAATCAAGTCTAACTTAACAAAATTTAATTAAATTCAACCTCCTACCATGAGAAAGAGACAGAGGCAAAAAAATCTAGAGGAAAACTTAGAGAGTAGTACAGAGGGAAAAGGGCCTTTTTCTCCAATTTAAATGCTTATTCTAAAAAGTTATTGATTAGACCCTGCCAGGTTTTAAAAAGGTTTTAAAAAGATCCTCTAAGAGAGAATTAATTTTTTTTCAATGTCATATAGTATATAACATTAGTTACCCACTGACTTAACAGAGGTGGGTTAGGATTCTTCCAGTTGGGCAAGACTAGTCCACATGATAGTAGTTAAGTTAAGGCAATTACAGTTTGTTTGCTCTTTTCCACATTATTTCCATCTGGGAGTACACCAAACACAGCTGTTAATGTATTAGGAGAGATTGTGACACCAAGATAGTATGATAGGCATTTAAAATTTTTTTGTCCAAATGATGTTAATTTGGTACACACCCAAAACATGTGGCCCAGTGAAGCTGGAGCTTGATTGCAATGTTCGCAGATTGGATCTTGCCCTGGAAACATTTTGGACAATTTTAAACAAGATAGACGTGCTCGATAAAAAATTTTAAGTTGAATAATTGAATACTTTGCACAAATGAATTTAGAGTGAATTATGTGCACGGCTGCCTTCCATTCCTTTTCTGAAATGTTGAGTAAGATATTCTTTTCCTACTTTACTTTGGGATCTTTAACAGGTAGTGACATTAAAATGGTTGTATATATTATAGATATGCTGTCCCCAAGACTGATCAATATCTCTTCTGGAATAGAAATGGGTGAATAGGTGGGGAAAACTGATCAAATTTCATTTAGCAAAGTTTCTAATTTGGAGATAGTGGGAAAATTGTGCTGATGGGAGGCTAAATTTGGAGTGCAATTGTTCATAAGATGCAAAGACATTATTTATATACAAATCACTAAATGATTTAATCCCATATGTTTTCCAAACAATAAAAACTGTGTAAGTTTGAAAGGGTGGAAAAAGTTGATTATCAAGTAGAGGTGCCACAGATAAAATATTCTTTAACTTGAAATGCTTCCTACATTGGTTCCATATTCTGAATGAATGAAAGACAATTGGGTTGTTAGTATATTGACGATACCTTGTATTTATTGGTATACAAAGCAAGGAGTATAAAGAAGTACTGCAGGATTCCATTTCTATTGCAGACCAAGCTAGTGTGTGTTTATGTATTTGTGTCAGTGTCCAATTTTTATAGCTTGTATGTTTGCCACCCAGTAATAAAACTGAAAATTAGCAAGAAGGATAAAATAGACTGTTGGGCACCACCTTGTGACTCCAGAAGGACAGATGAAAAGGGCAGTTGAGCACCTCCTGTACATCGCCCAGCAGTGGTGATAGAGCTGAAACACTTAAGCTAAGAGGTGAGTTTTAATGAGTTCTACTCACCTCTAATGTCTCTGAAGTCTGAGGCAGCTATTTGAAAGTGTCCCCTCCTAGGAACACTGAGGCAACTTGGGTGTGGTTCCTCCTGGGCTCACATGTGAATTTCCCCTTGGGATTAATTATCTATCTATCTATCTATCTATCTATCTATCTATCTATCTATCTATCTATCTATCTATCTATCTATCTATCTATCTATCTATCATCCCAAGCCAGGAACTTGGTAGCAGGCGACTTAGCATCCGCACCTGGGAACATAGCAGTAGGCAGCAACTCATCTACAGCATCTTCTATTTTTGTTCTGTTAAGTGGTTTTGTAGTTTGCTTATGAAATGTTTTTTTCTATTGGGTGGATAATTATAGGCAGTGTAACTTTTGTATACTGTTCTATACATTCTTCTGGTGAAAGTCCCTGTTCTTTCATTTTATAATTTTTTCAAGTTCATTTCTGCCTTGTTGGCTACTAAATTAGAGTTTCAAGACAGTTTCAAAATCTTCTTTAGTTCCTTTAGCTTTTCCATTCCACTTCTTGCAAAATCTTTTGAATATGAGCCATCCACAGCAATAGCTATAATGTAGTCATCTTCCGCCTCGCAATACTTCTTGAGCTTTAAATAACCCATTGCTCTGTAAGCTGGGAAAATTGCATTACTTCCATCTGTTACTGTTCCTTTAGTATAACACTTAAGAGCTGCTTTTTATTTTCCTTCTTTGAAATACCCATTACCAATATTTTTCTGCGTTATTGTTTGTTGTATTGCCTACTGAAGGCCAGCATCTTTGAGATCTTTCAGTGGCAACCCAGCTGCTTCAGTGTTTTCCTGGCAACCTTCTAGGAGCAACTAGATGGTGCCAACACATCTCCAGAATGGCTTACATGTAGCAGTACCCTTGCGTTCTCTTGCATCTGCCCACTTCATTCTTCCATTCTCCCTCAGAGCAGCTCACTCAGCACTTTTGTTCTCCCTCAGAGCTTCTTTGAGAGGAGGAACCCTGGCTCAGATATAACAGTAGGCTGCTAACTAATGGGCTGGAGAAAAACAAGTGTCTTAAAACCTTTAAAATGGACATATTCTACTGTCCTCTCAGCCTCACATGGCCTTACCCTAATTCTGCATGTCTAGTATCTGGGGCATCTGATGTATTATTTGTGATTTAATCATTTCAGGAAACATTATGTGATTCCTCCTAAGTCACAACTTTCATTTTCTCTCTTTAGTCCCTACTTTTTGCCCTTCTGGAATATCTGTTGCACCAGCAGAGACTACTGCTCCAAGCTGTGCCCTTCCCCATGCACTGGCATATTTATTTACATAATTGTTGCCAGTGCAGATGTCTCTGTCTTTCGAAGACGTAACTGGGTCTTATCCCTGGACTATGCCAGCCTTATTCTACCTGGAAACATGCGCTCAGTAAACAGCCCATTATATGGCAAATCTGAAGACTGTACTGCACAGTGTTGGGTAAACATACACAGCACCAAGGTGGGTCACAATCTGCTAATTGTGGATGGCATGTGAATTAATAAATATATGAAATGAAGTACAAAAAAAAGTGTCCAACACTCAAACACTCCAGAGTTCAGAATTCAAATACATATATAATGACAGAATGCTTCATGTTATTTTTTTTCTTTTTTCTACATTTTATTATTTATTACCCAACTCTTTTGCTTTCATCCAGAAAAGAAAAATAGCACTGCCCTCCTTCAAATGATAGGCATGGGGATCAAATGACAAACAAATGCAAACATTTAAAGAGTCAACCAACCGCTGTCATTGGATCCAGATTAATATTACAAATACAATGCAGGACAAAGCCTCTGCACCGTGGTCACTAAGACAAGATATCACTTATCACTTCAAAGTAATGAGAACGCTCACAGAAAATGTGAGCACATTAAAAGCTGATCTCTGGCAGACTAAAAACGGTGTCAATTATTGTCTGCAGACAACTGATAAGCTCCCAATAAAATAAATGAACTTGATGACAGATCGCATCGTAGTAATGTCTGTTTGGTTGGTTTGGCAGAGGGACAGGAAGGTAATAATTGTATCCAATTTCTGCAGAAATTGTTCCCTTGATGGATCTCACTCCTCATCATTCACTCTGAAAACTAAGAGCACACCAAATTTCCAGTGGCACAGCCTATAGAGACGATAAGCCCTGGACTCTAATTTTTAAGTTATTTGTTACAGAGAGAGACAGGGCATCTTACTGGGGGCAATCAATTCATTTCAACTGAAATAATTCTTAAACAGTGCAGCCTCGGACAGCTTACACAGATTTTCTATGCAGTGAGGTGGTTAATGTATATACATACAGTATATATGCACTTACATCTGTTTAAATAAACAATGGCAAAGTTGCTCATACAGCATTGCTAAACAGTAACGAAAACCAGTTAATTTATATAGATAGATGGTAACAATGATGGTATAGAATGTATGGTAACAAGCCAGAGGCCAAATCTTAACACTGCACAACAAAGTTTTTGCTTCTTGGACACTGTTGGGTGTTTCTTATCGATTTTTGGGTGCTAATCATGAATATCACATCAAAATTTACCCATCACATATCATTTCAGTTTTGTCATGATTTTTTCTTATATTTGTATCCAAACATTTTCGCTCCCGTAAGTGACTTATCAACAACGGTTTGTGCAGCCTGGTCATGTCCAGGCATGAAATCAGGCCAGGTTGGAAGCTGTTCTCTGGAAGTTCCTCCTGGGCAGGTCTGAATGAGCTTGATGCTGTCTCAGCATACTATAAAGGTGGCTTGCATACACTGATCCTGCTCAGATGGTTTTTATAGATAGTCATTGTGTATATATAGTATCAGGATAGTAAAGTATAGTATCTGTAGCAATATAACAGTAAGTAAGCTTGATGCTATAGACGTTTTGGTGTCGGGCGATATGTCTCGTCAAAGTCGTAACAGCCGTGATACATTCTGCTATATCTGTGGCGATACTTGCACCTCAGAGACGCTGGATGACTGCTCTTGTGAAGAAAGCTTATCATCTGTATTTCGGCTGCAAATTTGGTGATCAAGACAAGGAATGGGCACCTCACATTTGCTGTGTGACATGTGCTGTTAGTCTGAGAGCCTGGCTCAGAGGCACTCGAAAGACGATGCCGTTTGCTGTTCTGATGTTATGGCGAGAACAGAAAGACCAAAAGCCGAGCTGCTGGGTTCGAGACTGCAGGAATGGTGTTTGCTGTCACCAGGTACGGAAATTTCTGTGTTTCTAGGCTGACTTCATGATATAACCAAATTTTTTGCACAAGTCGACAGTCCCTGTTTCTGTTGTGACATTGAAGGATTATTCTCGGCCTTGGGTTGTGATCACAACCCGGAAGAGTGGCATCTCTTCATTGATTCGTCAATGTTAAGCCTGAAAGCAGTTCTGCTACACAATGGCAATGTTTATCCTTCAGTACCTGTTGGCTATGCAGCACACATGAAAGGAACGTATGAAAATATGGAACTGTTGCTGAAGCACGTCCAGTATAGCAGGTACAACTGGAATATCTGTGGAGATCTTAAGGTCATTGCTGTGTTACTAGGACTGCAGCTCGGCTATACAAAGTACAGTTGTTTCATCTGTGAATGGGACAGCCATGCCAAAGAGTCGCACTATTCTCAACAGAACTGGCTACTCCGTAAAAAAGTTAGTTCCAGGACAGAAAAATGTGGCACATGAATCGCTTGTCGACCCGGCAAAGATATTTTTGCCTCCTTCTCACATAAAACTGGGACTCATGAAGAATTTAGTGAAACCACTGAACAAGAAAGGTGAAGGTTTTCGTTATTTAAGACAGATGTTCCTAAGAATTACTGATGCCAACATCAAACAGGGCATTTTTGTTGGCCCCCAGATCAGACATGTTATGAGTGACAAGCGGTTTGAAGGTCTGTTAGTTGGGCTGGAAAAAATAGCCTGGAAAGCCTTCAAATATGTTGTTGACAATTTTCTGGGCAATTACAGAGCCCCAAACTACATTCAGCTGGTAGACAAACTTCTCAAAGCTTACAAGACAATGAAGTGCAACATGTCACCCAAGATTCATCTCCTCCACTCACACTTGGACTTCTTCCCCACAAATCTTGGTGCTGTCAGTGACGAACACGGTGAAAGGTTTCACCAGGACATTGCTACGATGGAGAAACAATACCAGGGCAACTGGAATCCGTCAATGCTTGCTGGACTACTGTTGGACATTGCAACGTGATGCGCCAGACATTGATTACAAAGGAAAATCAGGAGCAAAACACTTTTAATTCTGTTGAATTTAATAGCTTATGCGAAACATAAAACGTAACTAAACACTATTATCAGTAAACATACAAATATCTATTTCTCAGAGTTCCTACACAATGCTGTAAAACCAAAACTATATTAGGAAGCAAGACTTTTCAAAAAAATGGTTGTGCAGCGTAATTAATAACACTAATTTGTTATATTAAAAACATTAATAATTATAAAAAAAAGATGAAAAAGAAAGCTTCTGTAAAGGCTGCATCATTGAATGGCACCCAGAAACAGATTAGATTAGATTGTTATCTATAATCAACCATTGCAAAATATGAAGATTTTCTTTATGGAAAGCCAGACTAAAGGTTTTCACATAACTATAGTTATCCATAAATGTGGTAAGCTCCATTTTCATTACTTAAGCATTAAACATTGCAGAAAACACAATATCTATAAAAACTTTCAGTTATGACAGGCCAAATGATGGCCATATGGGTCCAGGAGTGTGGAAAACAGAAGCGACGTCAGAATTAGAATGGCTCTTCAATTGCCCATTCTGCAGAGGGAGGAAGACAGAAAGCAAAAGCACACAACCCCAACTCCTGATTCAGCGAGTAACTACCATCACCAAAGCCCTAAAGCTGTCTCCCAAGTGCACATGTGTGACAGTATGCATGTGTGAAAAAAAATTACCTGAACTTAAAATTAACTTGATAATAAGATTACAAAGTGAATGCATTGTTGTATAATATATACTTTATATTGATAAACAAAGAAGGAAAGTTGTTGTATTTTGAAAAACCATTACCACTAGGTGACACTAGGTGACATATTCTTTTAGTAGATAGCCTACATCTTTCCATCCCCATATTTTTTCTAAACCACTTATACAACTCAGAATTACAGAGAGCTGGTACCTGTCAGAGACTTGGGGCCTCATGCATAACGCCGTGCGTAGAACTCACACTAAAACATGGCGTACAGACAAAAGTGGAAATGTTTGTATGAACAAAAAAATCTAGATGCATGAATCTGTGCATTCGCCAACTTCCACATTCTTCCGCTCCATAAACCCCGGTCAGCGTGAAAAGTAACGAACGTGCACGTGCCTGCTGCCACTCCCCAAACTCCTCCCAGAATTATACCTCTTTGAATATGCAAATCAATATAAATAGCCCTTAAGTTCAGCATTCTGTAAAAAGGCAGTGGCAAAAGCACGGGGGGAAATAGAAGAATTTCAGCAAATACCAAGTGGAGGCAAGGAAAAACGTACTACTTGTTGGCTTGAACAGTGATATAAACAACAACAGGAAGTTGATCGAGTGACAGAGTGTCAGAGAAATTCAAAAACTCAACTTCACAAAGTCACACAGTGCCCGAAATAAAAACTTAATTGGTCATTAAGACCTGGAGAAATATAGGTGTGGGCAAATGTAGATTTACAGTTGTTTGTATGGAAAAAGACATGCAGGTTATGATTGCTACACTCAAGCACACTTTAATAATAATAATAAGAAGAAGACAAAAAATGCAAATGAATAAAGAGATATAATGCATTAATAAACTATTCTTTTCACGTACCCACAACTGTAAACCTGCTTTTGCCCACCCCTGTATAAGACTACAGACTGAGAATAAGCTTAGCTTCTTCTGTTTTTCGTTGAAATGGTCCTGAAATGGTCTGCTAGCCATCGCTCTATTTCTTTGTAGTTGGCTGGACACTGCCTACAAGAAATCAAGTCGATAGGATTGTTGGACTGGCACGAAGCCCATTGTTTAATGTTAAATTTTCTGGAGGGACCAGATACAATACATTTTATTATATACAGTGTGTTCATTTTCATATATTTAAGCATACATTTAATGTAATAGGCAGGTTTGACTATGACATGAACATTCCTTGCTTTTTAGCAAATACATGCAGGGCAAATGCCATGAACAACAATCGTAATGTAGAATGTGTTCAGTAGGGTGCCTTTGAGTCATCCCTACCCCAAGTCACCCATGCACAGTTGGGAGACAACTTCAAGGCTAGTGTGTGGCACTGGCGCTGTCACTGCCTCTGTTTTTTTCTGCCTGCTGACCTGAAGGTTGATGGTCTGAAGAACAATGATGTTACATGTGGTTTTCCCTTTTAACCCTCCCCTTCCCCCAAGAATTTCTTAAACAGACCACCACCACAACATCACATCAACCAATGGACTTGCATCTGCAAAGATGTTACACCAATTCTTCCCATGGACACACTGATGGACACCGGTTCTTCCAATTGAACAAAACCAGACAGCATGCCAACACTTTAGTGCAAGCTATCACAACAAATTGTTCATTAAACTACAATGTCCCATTGGAATCATGAATTATGAATGATCATTGAGCCCAAGAACGTCTTATAAATAAACTAAGATTTTATTCCAAAGTCTACACAGAACATTCTTGAATCACATGAGTGAAACAGGTGCCAGACAATATCATTCATAAGTAGCGTCTTAACTCTGCATTGAGTCAATTCTGAGACCACAGACTTAGCCAAATTCCATTCTGAAAATCCAATTTAAAGTTTCTGTTCCCAACATTGAACTGTTTTAAAATCACTGGCTCAGTTTAGACATATTAATTATAACTTCATAGAAACTAGAAATTATGTTTTCTATAGTAGCTACTGGGGGAAATGTAAAAATTGGTCAGATTCATTTTAGCAAAGTTTGTAACTTCCACACAGTACAAGACATGCTAGATGAATGCCTATATTTGTTTTAAAGCTTCCAAACAACCAGAATACTGCTTAGTTAGATTTAATTAATAGAGATCGGTAAGCAAGGTAAATACTACAGGGATGATTAATTCCAGGATTTGCTTTCCATGGATAACCAAGACAATACAAGTTTCTGTCCGATTCCTTCAGTAGTCCTGTAGTAAGTACTGTACATTCACAATTAATAAAATGTAAAATTTGGCTGCAACCTTCCATCTTCCACCATCTTTTCAGATATTTCTGTGGCTTCTTTGTATTTCAAATGAGTAATGTTAGAATGCACTGAAAACAGTAAAAAAAAGTTTGGGAGCATTCATTCTAACAATATTAATTCTCTCACCTAATGTGAGATGAACACATGACAAGCTGATATGTTTCTGCGTTAACACCATCAGGTTGCTAAAGATAAATAAAATCAGCATTTAAATTGACATGCAATTATCATTCCTGAGTATGCAAACTGCTGTTAAAAATTAACATGACTGCCATAGATTTTCATTGGAAAGAATATAATGCTACTCAGATTAAAACAGATGCATGGATCAAGAATATAAAGCATAAACAGATATATTCAAGTCTTTCCATTGCCACACTCGATTATTGGCCTCACCACAATGGATTTTTGAGTGCTGTTCAGGAATTACTTTTCCAGAAGCACACTGAGCACAATGTCCGCGGTCATTATTGGAAACTGAACTCTTGGCCCATTCTCCCAGCATTCATATTAGTGGCATCAAGTGTCCATGAAACCCCAGATCTCAGTTCTCCTTTAAAAAGAAGGCAACCTTCAAGTTACCTGCCTTCTAGAACTTCTACTAGGGAAATGCTTTTAACCTATAAATACTCCCTACTGCCACCTATCTAACTTGATAAGCTACTACAGTACCTGTCCAGTTCTCCCAACATTCTTCATTTTAAGATGTACTGACTCCCTGCTGGTAAACCTATTACGTTTCCAGCATGGCTACTTCTATTGCCCTCATTACCATTTCACTGTCCCTGTTGACTGCAATACTGGGATCTAATTTGGCTTCATTTTATAATGTAACTAGCAAAATACCCGTGCTTCGCAGTGGAGAAGTAGTGTGTTAAAGAAGTGATGAAAAACAAAAGGAAACATTTTAAAAATAACGTAACATGATTGTCAATGTAATTGTTTTGTCACTGATATGAGTGTTGCTGTCATATATATATATATATATATATATATATATATATATACACACACATATATACACATACATCAACATATATATATATATACATATATACACATATATATACTGTACATATCTACATATATACACACATACATATACATATACACACATATATATATATACACACACACATACATATATATATATATACATACACACACACACACATAAAAACATATATATATATACATATACACATATACATACTGTCACACACGTGCGAGTAGGAGGACGTTGTGTGGACCAAGTAAAGGTAATTCCACACCAGACCAAGGGAGGGCGAGGTGCATTAAACCTTCTCCTGCTATCTCTACACACCAGCCACGGGAAAACCTATCTCAGTTCCGGCGCCTAGAAGAACGTCACTTCCAGTTCCGGCGCCTAGAAGAATGTCACTTCCAGTTCTGGCATCCAGAAGATTGTCACTTCCGGTCCCGGCTCCCAGGCTGATGTCAGAGAAACATCACTTCCGGTCAACCTACATCACTTCCTATCTGACCATTTAAAACCACCATCTTTTCAAACCTTCATCAGTTCTGTTTTGGACTCTGCACAATCAACTACTCTCTTAATTGGAAAACCAAACCTTTGCAGCTAGGAATAATATATGGGTGGCTGCCCCAAACCTTTTTACGTGTGTCGAGACTCTTACTTTTTACAATACATATCTACATATATACATATACACATATATATATACACATATATATATACACACATATATCCACATATATATATATATATATACATACAGTGGTGTGAAAAACTATTTGCCCCCTTCCTGATTTCTTATTCTTTTGCATGTTTGTCACACAAAATGTTGCTGATCATCAAACACATTTAACCATTAGTCAAATATAACACAAGTAAACACAAAATGCAGTTTTTAAATGATGGTTTTTATTATTTAGGGAGAAAAAATCCAAACCTACATGGCCCTGTGTGATAAAGTAATTGCCCCCTTGTTAAAAAATAAGCTAACTGTGGTGTATCACACCTGGGTTCAATTTCCGTAGCCACCCCCAGGCCTGATTACTGCCACACCTGTTTCAATCAAGAAATCACTTAAATAGGAGCTGCCTGACACAGAGAAATAGACCAAAAGCACCTCAAAAGCTAGACATCATGCCAAGATCCAAAGAAATTCAGGAACAAATGAGAACAGAAATAATTGAGATCTAGCAGTCTGGTAAAGGTTATAAAGCCATTTCTAAAGCTTTGGGACTCCAGTGAACCACAGTGAGAGCCATTATCCACAAATGGCAAAACATGGAACAGTGGTGAACCTTCCCAGGAGTGGCCAGCCGACCAAAATTACCCCAAGAGCGCAGAGACGACTCATCCGAGAGGTCACAAAAGACCCCAGGACAACGTCTAAAGAACTGCAGGCCTCACTTGCCTCAATTAAGGTCAGTGTTCACGACTCCACAATAAGAAAGAGACTGGGCAAAAATGGCCTGCATGGCAGATTTCCAAGACGCAAACCACTTTTAAGCAAAAAGGACATTAGGGTTCGGCTCAATTTTGCTAAGAAACATCTCAATGATTCCCAAGACTTTTGGGAAAATACCTTGTGGACTGATGAGACAAAAGTTGAACTTTTTGGAAGGCAAATGTCCCGTTACATCTGGCATAAAAGGAACACAGCATTTCAGAAAAAGAACATCATAACAACAGTAAAATATGGTGGTGGTAGTGTTATGGTCTGGGGTTGTTTTGCTGCTTCAGGACCTGGAAGGCTTGCTGTGATAGATGGAACAATGAATTCTACTGTCTACCAAAAAATCCTGAAGGAGAATGTCCGCCATCTGTTCGTCAACTCAAGCTGAAGCGATCTTCGGTGCTGCAACAGGGCAATGACCCAAAACACACCAGCAAATCCACCTCTGAATGGCTGAAGAAAAACAAAATGAAGACTTTGGAGTGGCCTAGTCATAGTGCTGACCTGAATCCAATTGAGATGCTATGGCATGACCTTAAAAAGGCGGTTCATGCTAGAAAACCCTCAAATAAAGCTGAATTACAACAATTCGGCAAAGATGAGTGGGCCAAAATTCCTCCAGAGCTGTAAAAGACTCATTGCAAGTTATCGCAAACGCTTGATTGCAGTTATTGCTGCTAAGGGTGGCCCAACCAGTTATTAGGTTCAGGGGGCAATTACTTTTCACACAGGGCCATGTAGGTTTGGATTTTTTCTCCCTAAATAATTAAAACCATCATTTAAAAACTGCATTTTGTATTTACTTGTGTTATATTTGACTAATGGTTAAATGTGTTTGATGATCAGAAACATTTTGTGTGACAAACATGCAAAAGAATAAGAAATCAGGAAGGGGGCAAATAGTTTTTCACACCACTGTATCTACATATATACACACATATATACTGTATATGTGTGCGTGTGTATATATATGTGTGCGCATGTATATATATATATATATATATATCTATACTAATAAAAGGCAAAGCCCTCACTGACTCACTGACTAATCACTAATTCTCCAACTTCCTGTGTAGGTAGAAGGCTGAAATTTGGCAGGCTCATTCCTTACAGCTTACTTACAAAAGTTAAGCAGGTTTCATTTTGAAATTCTACGCATAATGGTCATAACTGGAAGCTATTTTTCTCCTTATACTGTAATGGAGTTGAGCTCGAAAGCCGTGGGGGCGGAGTTTCGTGTGACATCATCACGGCTCCCATGAAATCACTTGAACTGACTGTCAACGCAGTACGTAGAAAACCAGGAAGAGTTTCAAAAAGCTCTGAAGAAAACATGCATTATATAATTGAGAAGGCAGCGAAACAATAAGAAGTGAGCGAGTGACATATACAACCATATTCATGAGTGCTGCTACTTCGGAAACAAAGCACGGTGTAAACCTAAAGTTTAAATTAAGTTCATAGACACGCTGCCGCTGGCGTTTGTCATGCCCACGGGTAATGCGGGATACAAGTTTAATGAGAGGACGCAGGATATAAACGAGAGTTTTGATCACTTTGTAACTAAGTTAAAATTGCAGGTAAAGGGCTGTGCTTATGCAAATTCTGAGAGACTGTGTTTGTGGGGGATTGGTGATTGACAGTTAAGGCGGGTGGGGGAGTCACATCATCATCTCCCCTCCCATTCACCTCATTTCGCTCTGAGCTGAGCTCCGCAGCTGACACAGTCTTACGGAAGTGACTTTGTAACGCTGCTACCAAATACTCACAGAAAATTCCACAAGTTAATACACACGCTGTCTCTAGAATTTCTCCACACTGAATCCTCTAGGCACTACTTACAAAAGGTTACATTGACAATCGTGTTACGTTATTTTTAAAATGTTTCCTTTTCTTAGCACAAGCACAGCTGAGAAGCTTTGATGCATGTGCTCCATAACACGTTAAAAAATAATGCATTTAATCACACTTTGCATTACAAGCAAAGGGGAACTTCTGTCAATGCATGATTTCCTGGTACACCGATTACATTAATCAGCGCTTCCCGATTCATTTTACCATCGCACCCCCTTGGTTTAAAAAGAAGTATGAAAAAATATGAGGTTAACACAGAAAAACAGATCACCAATTGAAGCTTTATGAATAATCGACCATCAATAATTGTTTTGGTAAAGCCATACTTAGTGTAATCCTCCTTCCATTTTATAAATTTTCCACCACTAGCCATGATTAAATGAATGGTAAAAAAGTAAGAGCGAAGTGAGGGTGACTTATTTAGGCAGGCAGGTGACAATAGCTCAATAGCTCAAATTTGGATATAAGTAGGTTCTATTTAGTCGCCAGAAATAAGTTATGCAATGATGACTAAATTTAACTATATAAAGTCAAAACTTGTATATATAAAGTCATTCCCGAATATATAAAGTCAAAACTTGATTATATAAAGTCACTCTCGGAATAAATAAAGTCAAAACTTGAATATATAAAGTGTGGTAGATAGGGGGTACTCTCGCTCCCTTGAACCCCTGTGCACGACTCCAGACACCAGGTAAAAGTCCTCCAATTGACTTTATTTAACTTCCACAGTGTACAAAGCACACTCTCCTCCACAATACTCATAAATCACAAATACTAAACAATAAATCAATCCTCCAGCTCCCAGACGCATTGCCACCCTTCCACCCAGCTCAGCTCGCCATCTGGGAGCTCCCACAGTCCTTTTATATCTCCTGACCCGGAAGTGTTCTCAATCCCCAGTCCATGTGATTCTCAATTACTTCCGGGTTAGGTAAAAGCTCTTCTCTTCAACCCGGAAGCCCGTCGCTCTTCCTATGACGAACTTCTGGGTCATAGGGCATGAAGAAGTCCTCGGTCCTCCCTGCAGCTCCCTCTTGTGGCCCCCATGGCAGGGTTGTGCATAAAAACCACATTGTCCATGATGCCCTGCTGGTCTTCTGGAGACCTCCATGCTGCAAGGAGGGCTCCACCTGGCGGCTTGGGGGTATTGGCTGGGATAAACGGCCGGCCATCCTCCACAAAAGTCATTCCCAAATATATAAAGTCAAAACCTGAGTATATAAAGATGGCGTTGGAATATTTCGGAATATATAAAGTAAGCGCTGGAATATATAAAGTCAGCGTTGGAATATATAAAGTCAGCGCTGGAATATATAAAGTCAAATCTTGAATATATAAAGTCAGCGTCGGAATATACAAAGTCAGCGCTGGAATATCTATCCATTTCCCAACCCGTTGAATCCAACCACAGGGGTCTGCTGGAGCCAATCCCAGCCAACACTGGGTGCAAGGCAGGAACCAATCCTGGGCAGGGCACATGCATCATTTTCAAAACATTAACCGAACAGTGTTTTTTTAATTTATTTTTCTGAATACGTTTTTGTTAACTTAGTTCAGTTCAGAGTCGTTTCAATCAATATATTTTGACTTTGACTTTATATATTCAGGAATGAGTTTATATATTCCGATGTTGGTTTTTTTTTTTTTTTAAATTTTATTAATTTTATTACAATCCATACATAGCAATCAAGTTTTTACAAAAAAAAGAATTATGTTAAGAACAGATCGATCCCCATATATATTCAACTTTTGACTTTATATATTCAGAAACAATTTTGACTTTTTATATACCAGCGCTGACTTTATATATTCAGAAAAAAGTTTTGACTTTATATATACCGACGCTGACTTTATATATTCAAGTTTGACTTTATATATTCTGACGCCGACTTTATATATTCAGAAAATCAATGTATATATATATATAAATTGTGGAGGACTGCTGGCTTCCCATGCCGGTCCTCACCCCCAGGCAGCCAGGAGGAGCTCTCCCGACAGCAGGATCGTGCCCCAAAATCCAGCAGGGCCTTATGGACTTTGTAGTGTTTATACACAGCCCTACTGGATACCTTGGGGACCACCAGGAGTCGCTGTGGGGGCTTATGGGCTCTGTGATGCCGTATGACCTGGGAGTACGTCATGGTCACGTGACGGGAAATGTCATGCTCCCGGGTTGAAGTAAAGAACTGATTGCCCTGACCCGGAAGGAATAAGGAACTGTGGACTGTTGGGACAGGAACACCTCTGGGTCAGGGGCTATAAAAGGACGATGCCTTAGTCCAGATGCTGAGCTGTGCTGGGAGGTAGAGGAGCAAAGTGTCTGGGCGAGGAGGAGTGATTATTGTGTTGAATTTGGTTTATAATTAATGAGTAGTGTGGAAGGTGCTTGGTGCACTGTGTTAAAAGAAAATAAAAAGTCTTGGACTTTTACCTGGTGTCTGGAGTTGTACCTGAGGGTTCAAGGGAGCACTAGCGCCCCTACTGCCACAATATATATATATATATATATATATATATATACAGTAATCCCTCCTCGATTGCGGGGGTTGCGTTCCAGACTCCCCCGCGATAGGTGTAAATCCGCGAAGTAGAAACCATATGTTTGTATGGTTATTTTTATATATTTTAAGCCCTTATAAACTCTCCCACACTGTTAAAATTATTAGAGCCCTCTAGACATGAAATAACACCCTTTAGTCAAACGTTTAAACTGTGCTTCATTAAAAGACAGAGATGGCAGTTCTTTCTCACAATTAAAAGAATGCAACCATATCTTATCTTCAAAGGAGCACCGTGAAGAGCAGATAATGTCAGAGAGCGCCGCTAAGAAAAGCAAACAATCAAAAATCAATACGTACTTTTAAGTATACAGAAGCACCGCGATAAAGCGGCATTTTGTAGAGGAGCGACCTATCTTCTTGGCAAACAGCCACTGTGTAAACAGCCCCCTCTGTCAGGCAGAGAGAGTGAGAGAGACAGAGAGAAGCAAACAAAACAAGCGCCACGTGGGAAGCATATCTTATAGCATTGAGGAGTTTTAGTTAATATGTAATACATGCTCTGATTGGGTAGCTTCTAAGCCATCCGCCAATAGCGTCCTTTGTATGAAATTAACTGGGCAATCAAACTGAGGAAGCATGTAACCTAAATTAAAAGACCCATTGTCCACAGAACGCGGCGAACCAGTGAAAAATCCGTGATATATATTTAGATGTGCTTACATTTAAAATCCGCGATAGAGTGAAGCCGCGAAAGTCGAAGCGCGATATAGCGAGGGATTACTATATATATATATATATATATATATATATATATATATATATATATATATATATAATATATATAAGTAATAAGTCTCAGGGATGGACCCTACAAAAGGATGCCATTGATTTCAGGCAAGATTGTTTTTCTCCTGGACAACTATACGTTGCATTCTCAAGAGTGAGCTCGCTCAGCTTCGTCATATTACAACCGGAATGCAGTCAGAAACTTTTAAGTGCGGGGTCTTAGCTAACATTAAATAAAGCCGTGGACATCGCAACATCAAGAGCAGCTCACATGAACTGACTGAACGCAGTACGAGTGATCACTTCCATGCATCAAACCTGTTCAAAAAACGCATTACACAATTGACAAGGTGATGGCTTTATATGTCCGTACTGACCCCAACTCTCTCTTCTGTTTCTTTTTCCGGTTTCTTTGTGGTGGTGGCGCCTCAAAGCATCATGATGCTCCAACATTGATGGACTGAAAGCCAGAAGTCTACGTGACCATCATCATCAAGTCATTCCATGAGAACCCTAAATACAAAGAGGACTGTTTCATTTATGTTAGGTAGATTGCCCAGAGGGGACTGGGCGGTCTCTTGGTCTGGAATCCCTGCAGATTTTCTTTTTTTTCTCCAGCCATCTGGAGTTTTTTTTTTGTTTTTTCTGTCCACCCTGGCCATCGGACCTTACTTATTCTATGTTAATTAATGTTGACTTATTTTTATTTTTTATTGTGTCTTCTGTTTTTCTATTCTTCATTTTGTAAAGCACTTTGAGCTACATTTTTTCTTGTATGAAAATGTGCTATATAAATAAATGTTGTTGTTGTTTTGCTATATACAGTATATATATATGTAGATATATATGTATGCATGTGTGTATATATATATATATATATAAATATATAATATATATATATATATATATGTAGTGTGAAAGCCGGCCCGGGCACAGACAGACGGACAGCATATTTCACCCAACACACGTTTATTTACACTATACAAAGTCTTTTTCGTGCACTCACAAAACCCCAGTGCCTCCAGCACCGATTCCCCCAAGTCCAGGCCACACAGTTCCTTTGCCTTTCTCCTGGCCGCCTCAAGTCCTTCCGCTAGCTCCGTCCTCTTCCACCCGACTTCCGCCCTGACTGAAGGGAGGCGGCCCCTTATATAGTACTCCCGGATGAGCACCAGGTGTTCCCGGCATTCCTTCCTTGGCCACGCCCCAGCGTGGCGGAAGTGTCGGCTGTCCTCCCAGCAGCTCTCCGGACGTCACGTAAAGTCTTCCCCCCAGCACTTCCTGGTGTGGCGGAGGGTTCCTCAGGCACCTGGGCGCCACCTGGCGGTGGCCACGAGCCCCTACAGGGTTGGGCTTCCAAGCCCTCTACCCGTGGCCCCCAGCATAACCAGGACGGATGCCCCCTCGCAGTCTGGAGGAGGCACAAGCCCTCCTCTGGTCCTCCTGGGCATCCCGGCCGGGCTCCTGCCTCAGCTGGGGACCACATGGGATATTCCGGCATCGGGGCGCCGCCTGGCAGTGGCCACGGGTCCCTACAGGGCTGGGCTTCCGAGCCCTGTACCCAAGGCCCCCAACAGAACCAGGACGGACGCCCCCTCGCGGTCTGGAGGAGGCACAAGCCCTCCTCTGGTCCTCCTGGGTGTCCCGGCCGGGCTCCTGCCTTGGCCGGGGACCACAGTAGATATGTATATATGTGTATATATATATATATATATATATATATATGTGTATATATGTAGATATGTATATATATTGTCACGCACGCGCGAGTCGGAGACCGCGGAAGGATCTTAACACACCTGGGAAAACATTCGCCGGTAGGGAATAGCAGGGTACTAACTTTCTTCCTGTGCTTCCTTTCAGAAAAAAAAGACGCTCCGCCACCATAAGACGGAGTTTGCCCGCACTACGTCTACTTCCGCCATTTCTCCGCCATCTTTCCTGACGTCATCGATCCCATCATCCCTCATGACTCCTTCCCAGCATCCCTCCACTTCCAGCTTCTCCTCTTTATAATGGCCGCGACGCCATTCCCAGGCGTCGCGTATATGAACTCTATTGTTTATATGTTTGACCGTTTATTTTTTGAATATATTGTGGAATACCGACAACATACGGGGCCGGAAAACCCCAAAACATATTGCTGTCTTCTCTCTCTCTTTTACATTGGCGTAGTCGACAGGATAGAGGATCCCCAGAGATGACCGAGGGACAGGACCAGAACACGGTGCTGCAGAATATGAACGCCCAACTACAGGCCCTGCAGCAAGCGCAAACTGCTACTACCCGAGAGTTGGAGGCCACAAAAACCAGGCTGGCAGAGGCCCAAAGAGCAAGGCCGGACCCGCCCAGACCGACGCCTCCACCTCTCGTACCCCTGACAGAGGCAGATGATATAGAATCATACCTTGGGGTATTCGAACGGACGGCCACCCGGAACGAGTGGCAGCGGTCCGAGTGGGCGTCCATCCTGGCGCCTTACCTGAAGGGACCCGCGCAGCGGGCCTATTATGACCTCCCTGAGGAGGAGCCGCAAACTACGACCTCCTCAAACCTGAGATCCTGGCCCGCTATGGCATTACGCCGGGCCAGCAGGCGGCTGAATGGAGGAACTGGCAATTTAATACGGAAAAACCTGCCCGTGCCCAGGCGTTCGAGTTCTGGGGCAAAATGGGACGCTGGCTACGGCCAGAGGGGCCTCAGGCCCGAAAGGTCAAGGAGCAGGTAGCCTGTGAAGGCCTCGTCAATGCCATGCCCAGTTCCCTCGCCCAGCAGGTCCGGCGACATCCTTATAAGGATATGCCGGGTCTCTTGGAAGTCCTGGAGCGACAGCTCGCGGTCCTCCGAGTCGGGGAGGCAGAAAGGTCTGCTCACGGGAACCGACAGGGGCGGGTGGCCAACCCCGAGCCCCCTCGACGCGCGTCAGAGACCCCGGTAAGGCCTAAAGAAAAGCCGGCCTCTCCGCGCTGTTACAAGTGCGGTGAGGTCAGTCATCTGCTGCCGACCTGTCCCCTGAACAACACGGCGGAGCCGATGGACTGCACCTGGGCCTCGTCGGAAAGGTACTTTACCCCGTCGCATCCCTTGGCGACTCCGAACACAGGAGTGCTTTTGTTGAATGGGCATGCGGTGCTGGCTTTGTTTGATTCCGGCAGCAACATAACCATTGTCGCTCGCCGTTTTGTGTTACCACGACAGTGGCTAAAACAACACTTGCTAGTCACTTGTGTACATGGAGGGACCAAGTCGTACCGTTGCGCTCAATGTTACATCACCTGGAAGGGGGAGTTAACCAAACTGATGGTCGCTGTGTTGCCCGAACCCCCCTATCCAGTGATATTGGGACATGACTGGTCAAAGAAAAACTGCGGTAAGTCACTTACCACTCCTGGGGCCTTGTTGGATCTGGTAATAAGGGGGCAAGGCGCCCCTCCCGCGGTCTCCACGCCGTGCTCTGGGGCAGGCCCTAGTGGGGCTGGCTCCTCGGGGGACGCTTCCTCAGCGATGTTCCCCGACCCGGAAGACTCCGCCGGGGAAGGGACAAGCCAGGGGACTCTTCCGAGGGCCAGTCCACAAGACACTCTGGGCAGCTTGGATCACCAGTTTCGGTCCACGCCTGCTTCATTTAAGAGGGAACAGTGGAAGCGATGATTCCCTGCGCTTCGCCCGGAATGCCGTGGTTCTGCCAAATAGCTCACAAGCCGACGGTTCCACACCTCGCGAGCCCTTCTTTGTTCTCGAAAATGATCTGTTGTATCGGGTGGCAACCCACGAGGGCAAGGTCCGGAAGTTGTTGCTAGTGCCGCGTACCTTCCGGCGGGAGATATGCGAGCTAGCTCACGCCTACCTCCTAGGCGCCCATCTCGGCGCAGAAAAGACCCTGGAGAGAATTAAGCTCCGATTTTACTGGCCTAGGATTAATGAGGAGGTCCGGCGGTTTTGCCAGTCTTGTCCGGAATGTCAAATCCGCCAGATTCCCAGAAGAGACAGTGCTCCTCTTGTCCCTATTCCCCTTATTGATGTGCCCTTTGAAAGAATAGGGGTCGACTTAGTAGGACCCCTCGAGCCCTCGAACCGCGGCCACAAATACATCTTGGTTATGGTGAATTACGCCACCCGATACCCAGAGGCGGTTCCTTTGTGCTCCTCTAACACAAAGAACAGCGCACGCACAGGAGTTGATCAGCTTATTTTCCAGAGTTGGCATACCCAAAGAAGTCCTCACGGACCAGGGTACGCCCTTTACTTCGGATACGTTCAGGGAGGTGGCCAAATTACTGAAGATAAAGCACCTGAAAGCGTCTGTCTACCACCCGCAAACAGATGGGTTGTTGGAGCGATTTAACCAGACGCTTAAGCAGATGCTCCGCAAGGTAGTCGACTCGGACGGCAGGAACTGGGACCAGCTCCTCCCACTGGTGCTTTTTGCCTACCGGGAGGTACCTCAGGCCTCTATGGGCTTCTCCCCCTTTGAATTATTGTATGGGCGACAACCTGAGGCATATTGGATGTACTAAAAGAGGGTTGGGAGGCTGAGGCCCTACCCTCCTCTAACATATTGGAGTATGTAGTGCAACTGCGCGACAGGCTCAGTAAAATCAGACCCCTCCTGAAAGACCACGTGACACGTGCGCAGGCAGCACAGGCCTGGTGTTACAACCGTAACTCCGTCCTCCGGGAGTTCCGCCCGGGGGATCGAGTAATGGTGCTCGTTCCTACCTCCCACTCTAAACTACTCGCTCACTGGCAGGGACCATACGAGATTAAGGAAAGAAAAAGACTCGTTGACTATTTGGTGAAACAGCCCAATCGTCGACCGAGCGAGAGGATCTACCATGTAAACTTATTAAAACCTTGGAAAGATAGGGAGGAGCTTCCCGGCTCCCGTAGATCCCTCTCTCTTTTCTCATGCACGGCTGCCCTTAATCTCGGTGAAGAGCTAACGCCCAAACAACGGCAGGAGTTGACCCAGGTGATCCGAGCCATCCCCGACGTAGTGAACGAGTCACCAGTCTACCTTTCTGATTGCGCATGATATAATCACAGACCTCGGCGTAATCGCCCGGGAGAGGCCCTATAGACTCCCGGAGGCAAAACGCGCAGAGGTGGAGTTAGAGGTGCAACGGATGTTGGACATGGACATCATTGAGGAGAGCCATAGCCCCTGGTCCAGCCCTATCGTCCTCGTATCTAAGCCTGACGGTTCCTGGAGATTTTGTAATGACTTTAGACGTCTGAATCAAGTCTCCAAATGCGATGCCTACCCGATGCCCCGCATTGACGACTTGCTTGAGCGGCTGGGTATGGCTCGTTACTTGACTACTCTTGACATGACGAAAGGGTATTGGCAAATTCCCTTAACGGCATCCGCTAAAGAGAAAACAGCCTTTAGTACCCCTAGTGGACACTGGCAGTACAAGGTCCTCCCATTTGGGCTGCACGGGGCCCCAGCGACCTTTCAGCGTCTGGTGGATAGAGTGCTAAAGCCCCACCAGTCCTACAGTGCCGCCTACCTGGATGACGTTGTCATCTATTCCGCCACCTGGGAGGAACATCTACTGCAGGTCTCGACTGTCCTCACAACCCTGACTAAAGCCAGCCTCCGCATAAACCCTCGAAAGTGTTATTTCGGCTTAAAGGAGGCCAAGTATTTGGGCTACCTCGTGGGACGGGGACAGGTGAGATCCCAGTGTTCAAAGATTAAAGACATCTTGGAATGGCCCCGTCCGAATACCAAGAAACAGGTGCAGGCTTTCTTGGGGTTAGCGGGGTATTACCGCCGGTTCGTGCCCCTTTCCGAAGAGCAGCACCCTTGACCAATATGACAAAGAAGGGTGCTCCCTTATACGTGGTGTTGAATGACAAGGCGGACCACGCATTCAGTGACCTAAAGAAGGCCCAAACGTCGGCACCTGTATTAAAGACACCGATTTCGGGCTCCCATTTATTCTCCAGACCGACGCTTCGGACACAGGCCTGGGAGCCGTGCTGAGCCAAAGTGTCGATGGTGTCGAGCACCCTGTAATGTACCTGAGCCGGAAACTGATGGACCGGGAGACCCGGTATGCGGCGGTGGAACGGGAGGCCTTGGCCATTAAGTGGGCGGTGACTCATCTCCGGTATTATCTGTTGGGCCGCGAGTTCACTCTGGTGACTGATGACGCTGCACTTCAGTGGATGTCCCTACATAAAGAGTCGAATCCGCGGGTCACCAGGTGGTTCCTGGATTTGCAGCCATATAAGTTCACCGTCACTTATCGTCGCGGCACCCTTCAGGCCAACGCCGATGCCCTCTCTCGTATCCACGACCTCTCGGTGCTGTCCGCCCGACCTGACGGTATTGGGCTAAGGGGGGGATCGTGTCACGCACGCGCGAGTGGGACACCGCAGAAGGATCTTAACACACCTGGGAAAACATTCGCCGGTAGGGAATGGCGGGGTACTAACTTTCTTCCTGTGCTTCCTTTCAAAAAAAAAGACGCTCCGCCACCATAAGACGGAGTTTGCCTGCACTACGTCTACTTCCGCCCTTCCTCCAGTCATCGATCCCATCATCCCTCATGACTCCTTCCCAGCATCCCTCCTCTTTAAAATGGCCGCGACTCTATTGTTTATATGTTTGACCGTTTATTTTTTGAATATATTGTGGAATACTAACAATATACGGGGCCGGAAAACCCCAAAACTTATTGCTGTCTTCTCTCTCTCTTTTACAATATGTAGATCTGTATATACATGTATATATGTGTCTGTATATATATATATATATATATATATATATATATATATATATATATATGTGTGTGTGTGTGTGTATGTATGTGTGTATATGTATGTGTATATATACTGTATGCTCATGTGTATATGTATATATAGATATGTGTATATGTAGATATGTTTATATGTATATATGTATATATATATGTATATATGTTTATATGTGTGTGTGTCTGTATGTGTGTGTGTATATATATATATATATATGACAGCAACACTCATAACAGTGACAAAACAATTACATTGACAATCATGTTACGTTATTTTTAAAATGTTTCCTTTTGTTTTTCATAACTTCTTTAACACACTATTTCACCGCTGCGAAGCGCGGGTATTTTGCTAGTATATATATATATATGATATGTGACTGTTATGAGTTTTGCTGTCATTAAGGATTTGATTATCATTATTTCTTTCAATCAGGTTCGTATTTGGAGGATGTGTTGTGTTCAAGTTACATTCTGTGTTTGTCAACCATTGTAAAGATAACAGGTTACATCACATACTGCATGCACTGGTTTTTTTTACACTGTCTTCCTTTAGCTGGACATTGACTTTTTCCACCGTGTGCTTTGTTTCCAGAGTAGCTTATGAATATGCTTGTATGCGTCACTTGCTTCATATTCTTTTGCTGCCTTCTCAATCGTGTAATGCGTTTTTTGTTCAGCGCTCTTTGCAGCTGTTGCTTTTTGTCTGCATACTGCGTTTACAGTCAGTTCACATGAGCTGCTCGGAGTACATGCATAGAAGGTTCTCAGTTGTGCTTGTGCTATCTCGTGGGATGTTGCGATGTTAGCTCAGACCCGGCAATGCGTCTTCTCATTAAACTTGTATCTCGCGAATATCGTATTCGTCGTAGGCATGACAAACGCCAGTGGCAGCGTGTCTATGAACTTAATTTAAACTTAAGGTTTACACCGTGCTCTGTTTTCGCAGTAGCTGCACTTATGAATATGCTTGTATGCGTCATTCGCTTCATATTCTTTTGCTGCCTTCTCAATTGTGTAATGCGTTTTTTGTTCAGCCCTCTTTGGAGCTGTTGTGTTTTGTCTGCGTACTGCGTTCACAGTCAGTTCACGTGAGCCGCTCGGAGTACATGCATCGAAGGTTCTCAGCTGTGCTTGTGCTATCTCATGCGATGTCCACGGCTTTATTTAATGTTAGCTAAGACCCGGCACTTAAAAGTTTCTCTCACAGTTTCGCTGAGTTTGTGCAAAACACCACCCTGACCATCTCATCTTCGTTTGCATAAGCACACATCTTTACCGGGTATATTTAGCAGCAGTGTGTTTCTATTGGATTGCCACTGATGGACGGCCTTATATGGGCAGGCACTCAATTACGTGGGAGGCGTGACGATGAGGGACGCAACTCCGCCTCACACGGCGACTGAGCTGCAGGCTATGGCTGGGATATATGAAATTAAGTAGCTTCCAGTTATGACCATTACGCGTAGAATTTTGAAATGAAAACTGCCCAACTTTTGTAAGTAAGCTGTAAGGAATGAGCCTGCAAAATTTCAGCCTTCTACCTACGTGGGAAGTTGGAGAATTAGTGATGAGTCAGTGAGTGAGTGAGTCAGTCAGTCATTGAGGGCTCTGCCTTTTATTGGCATAGATAAATTGTATTTAAACTCAGATATTTTTCAACTGTTAAACCAGTTTAGACTCTTCATGCTAGCATTCATACCTTGGTCATAATTTCAACTTTTTCCTACTTAGGTTTCATTGCACACTTGGGTTGGAAGAAGATCATCCTGGGTTGAAGTCAGTTTCATTGAAGGTAGCAAAAGCATGATGTTACATGCGTAGAAGAGATCTCATGACACACACAGTAAATTTTAATAGGCATGAAAGCTTGTTCACATAAAAAGGAAAATCAAGGAATACTTTGAAATGGTTTTTAATGTTGTTACTGCATTACAATGTTTGCGCATAGTAAGGCTCGGATTCACCCTTTCGCTCCATTGCACAATAATGATTTTGGATCATAAGACCTCTATTGTTAATTAGAGTAAGTAGTTTAAAAACCTTGTGCACTATGACCTTTACTTTGGCTTGGAGCCTTGTAACAAGGCTCATTACCTAGCATTCCTCTTTATTCAATGAAGGCTCATTACCTGGTGTTCCACTTGATTCTTGATGTACATAATTAGCTACATTTTTTAGATCTTGATTTTACTTGTCCTTTACAGAATTATACGTTATTTGTAGTGAACCATGGCTCCTGCAGGGTTGCCTTCCACATGACACTGCTAACATAAGAGTCAACCCCACAGTCCTTGAACTTAATCAGGGTGGTTCAATAATAAATGGATAGATGACACTGAATCAACCTTGCCTGTTTTTCCCACACTCACTTCTCTTACTGTTAGATGACTCCATGTCAGTTCAACAACTCTGTAACTTGAAGTAGCTGTAATATATATTATATGAAAAAACACCTGTGGTTAGATGGATTTTGAAAGTGTGACCTATAGTTGGGTCAAATTTGAAAACATCTTTATTTTGATCACCTCATAAATACTTCAGATTTGAATCCACTTTGTTACTTCACAAATATAGCCAAAAAAAAGCAACCTGACAAGCACACATTCCAGAAGTGGAAATATCTGACATGCTTCCAGAAATGAAAATTAAAATAACAGTTGATGGGAACTTTAAAGATGATGGTACAAATCGCAAAAATCTTGAATCTTGAACATGACAGTTGGTTTGTCCCTGTGTCATCTTTCGGTGTCATTTATTTATTTATTTTGTGATGGATGGCCAGGGCTTATGCCTGGTAGAGACGCCCCTTCACCACATCTGCCAGGGGGACAAGGGTGGGAAGCCCAGTGTCTCCCCCGGACACTAGATGGCAGCCTCCCTGTGTTGCAGTGGTGCTTCGGACTCCCCCAGTGCTTCATGGGGGCTGAAGTTCTGTGCAGCTCTGTGGGATTTTGTAGGTGCCGCCAGGGAGTGCTGCAACAGGAGTGGCTGGTCTCTTTTGGGCACTGGTTTCACCTTACCGGAAAGTGCAGCCGGATGTTGGCAATCAACTGCCTGGAGCACTTCCGGGTGCCTGATAAAAGGGAGCCAGTGACCACCACTCAATGGCCACAGTCGGGTGGAAGGAGGACAAAGCTGTGGAGGAGTGGTGGTGGAAGAGAAAGGAGAGTTTAGTGCTTGGGACTGTGATGTGGCTGGAGGGATTACGGGGAAGAAGTGCCCTCCAGCTGAAGAAAAATAAATATATTTTACTGAGCCTCCGTATCAATCTGTGTCGGGTTGGGCACTATATAGCACCTTTCTTACAATTTATTTATTTATTTATTCAGCTAAGCAAAATAATTATTTTACCTGAGCCTTGTTTGTGGAGGTTTTAAATTATAACAAATATATTCCTACACATGCCATTTTGTTTCTTCATATTTTGAGCTACCTTTGCTTTGGATCTATGGCTGTTTACTAGGGGGCATGTCCAGGAAGTTGCATCATATAATGTCATTAACAGGTCATATGTTAAGTCAGTGTTGGGCTTCGGATGGTATCCAAGATTCTAAATTCTTAAAAAAAAAAGAATTTTTTTTATATAAATAGCTAAATTCTTGATGGCTTGGGGTGTAGGACTGTGAAAATTTATTTTGACCATAAATTAGCTTTACTTTTTGGAATTTTGTCACCAGATATTTAAATTCTTCTGGTCTCAACCATGGCCCATCTTTGACTAAGATCTCTCATTTTTTGGCAAACACAGAATGATAGATAGATAGATAGATAGATAGATAGATAGATAGATAGATAGATAGATAGATAGATAGATAGATAGATAGATAGATAGAACTTTATTTGTCCCTTGGGGGAAATTTGCCTTTTTACAGAAGTTCTTTAAATAAATAAATGTATAAATAAGTGGATAAGCAAATAAATGAATGAATAACCACACATTCGAGTCTGAACTTTGTAGCTTTGGTCAAGAAAACTTGGCATTCCTTTGTTAATTTGTATTGAGCAATAACGATGGCAGCAGGTCTTATGTAAATTCAGGCAGACAGTAAACACTTTGTAAGTTTTCGACTCTGCAAATAAGAATAACAAATACCAGCAAAAGTATGAAAAAGAGAGTACTAAACTTGTAAAGGCATACTACGGTAATTTTTTAAATGTAGCAGCATATGTGATTATACTTACAGTATACCAACGCTCACATTTAGAGATAATTAAAAATCAGTTGCTATTATCTGTTTTATAAATTTATGTAGTTTGTTGTAGATATTGCAAGAGACATGCATGACAGGCTTCTAAAAGGCTTGGACAGGTTAGATGTTTTTAGCAACACCTGTGAAATTCAAACAGGCTGGATGGGCTTTGTTAAGTTTAATCAGAATGCAAATGGGATAGTGTTACCAACAGGAAAAAAATAATGTATATTAGTTTTAAAGTCTGCCTTTACTTTATTGGTTGTCTCTGACATTAAAAATTACAAAAATGTAAATCCTGAAGAAAGCTGGGAGTTGTCGCCAAAGTATGAAGCACTAAGAAAGAAGCTTATCAACATTAACATGAACGCATGTTGTTATAGAGATGCACTTTTCATTCTTGACCAAGGGAGGGAACTTTTAACTTGACTACTAATTTAAAGAACTGGGGGGTATTTTTGGTACATGGATTACTCGTTTAGCCGGATGTAATTGTTGACGATTTGACCTGATCCTGGATCTGTCGGTTTTTCGAAACTCTTGCTGGATTTGTTTTCATAGCAGCACATCCAAATCCTCAAACCAGCTCGGAGCAGGTTTGTTTTATATAAACAAGGATTAGCTCACACACTTAATCAGTGTCCATGCATTGAATTCATTTAGTCATGGCTTCACTGTTCATGAATGAGCAACCATTTTAATCGGTGCTCAAATTATAAGAAGAGAATTTCATATAGAGAGGGTTTTACGCGATCAGTAAGATCCTTTATTGTTCCCAGAGGAAACCAAGGGGGAATATTGTACCTCAAAGATTTATTAGCACCTTATATTCAAAGTCAAACTAGGCAAAGTCGGGCTCTCACTACCACACAGACAGTATGCATTGCTTTGAGGTTTTTTGCAAGCGGCACTTTTTTATATACTGTAGGCAATGCAGAAAATTTATCTAAAAGTGCAGTTTGTCTGGCAATTCGTAAAGTCTGTTTGGCTCTGAAATATTTCCTTCGGGTTTTCATATTGTTTCCTGGACACCTGCATGTGCAGACAATAAAAGAGGCGTTTCATGCCGTTGCAGGTAGGTAATACACAACAAAAACACCCACAGTTCCATAAAGAATCTCACAACCAGCCTAACATTCTCATTACCCAGGATTTCCAAATGTGATTGGGGCACATGGGACTGATCAGAGTGGAGTTTGATCAAACATTATTTGGAAAATTTACCTCTCCTCCTGATGAATAATCAGACAGTGTCTTCATCAAATATTTGACCTTCGTCAATATCTCGTTGGTCAGACACAAGTTCTAGGGATCTGACATTCCCTGCAACTGACCTAACAAAAAAAGAGGGCTATATGGAACATACATATGGCACACATTGAGGACAAATATATGCAATGACCATCCTTTACCTGAAATGAAGTGACCACTGCATGCTGCCACTGGTTCTGAGGAGGAGCTTCCCCCTGGAATGCCTTCAGAAACAGGGCGATGGGCATTTTGCTGCAGAGCCAACTCTTCTGCAGGGGTTAGGTCTGGAATCACGTGGACCTCCACCTGTTTTTTGCTTGTCTGCCTTCTTATTAGCTTTAAAATTAATGTTTTTTATATTATATATGATTCTTTATGTCAACAATTCTTTAAATAGTTATATACTTATATTTACCAGTTTGAAGTATATTCTTGTTCCCATGTTCTCCTTGTGTTCATGTTTGATCTGGAATTATGACATTAAATAATAATTCATCTGACACATAGGAAATGAAACGCTGCATTCAGTAAGTACAATGCACACTACCTAGCATTTAATTTGTCGGCCACTTTTTGCCAGCCGTCTTTTCTGGTTTGGGGTGCTTTTGCAGCGTTTCCCCTTGTGCATATTAAATCTTGAAATTCTTCATATCCTTCGAGTGAAAGGTCCTGCTCCGCTTGTGTGAAAAAATGCGCCCGTTCTTTCGTCATTTTGTTACAGCCTATCAAAGACTTGCTGATTATGTTTTCTAGACTCAATATATATGGGCTTTTCAATCAGCGCGGGCGTGCACATTCATCTTGGATGATTAGATCCAGCTAGACTAATCTACTACACGGCTGCATTTGAAAAACCGACTTATCCCGGATGAGTTTCACCGGCATTAACTCATCCAAGATGAGGCACCTGATCTCGGATGATTTAAGCGACGTACGGAAAATACCCCCCCTGATTTGCCAGGCACTGAATGCTGCTGGTGGATATAACAACAACAACATTTATTTGTATAGCACAACTTCATGCAAACATTGTAGCTCAAAATGCTTTACAAGATGGCAAACGAGTAATTCTGTTGGAAACAAATTAAAATTAGTTAAGAAAAATAATTTATGAAAAGAATACAAAAAGAAAATAAAGAATGCACACTTACATAAGACGGATATAAACATAAGATAGAGTTCTTAAGAATTGTTTTGGGCTTTTTAAGTCTCTAATTGACAGTTCAATGATAAGGTCATTGGAAAGAAAAAAAAACTCCAGTTAAACTGGAGAAGAAAACAAACCTGTAGGGGTTCCAAGGCCAAAGGACCACCCACCCTCACTGGGAATTCTCCCTAACATAAATGTTCTTAAGTAGTTCTTTATTGTTTCTCATCATAGAAGATTCCACGCAGTGGATCTAATGGCAGGTTGGTAAATCCACTTTCATTCAAACATTCAAACATCACAGGTGGCTGGTTGCACAGGATTTTGATCAGGTGGTGGCGACACAGAAGAACCAGAAAAGAAAACAGAGAAGCATAAAGATGAATAATGATTGCTGATTCATTGACGAGTATGATGATTTTATACATATCTAGTTTATTAAGGGTAAAACTAAATTGCAGCAATGAGAGGGCCAAATTTAAAAAGGGTGTTTTTAAGATTTTTTTTAGGCGATCCACAGTGTGGCATATATCTTTTGGTAAAGTATTTCCGATTTTTGGTGCATAACAGCAGAAATCTGCCTCACCAAAACTGGCTTTATATGTGAAAAAGTGAATTGATTAAAGTCTGGATCAGGGTTATTTTAGTGCATTTTTAAAAGAGTGTTTATATGTATGATTATTTCACCTGTCATTTAATTTTCAGAGTCATAATTTCCCAGTTTCTGTATTTTGGAGTTTGGTAGATTTTTATTAAAATGGACTAATCACTTATAGGGGAATATAGTTTTTTTTTTTTTTAAGTATTTTCATCCTAATATTCATTCTGCTTTTCCAGGTGTTCTGGTTATTTAATTGACTTTTTACTAATTAGTGGGGTTAGGGGTAGGGTTGCAGCTTTCATCATCTTGGGCAGGGGGAAGCAATGTCAGTCTTGGAGGGCTACAGTAGCTGCAGGTTTTTGTTCCAACCCTATTTCTTCATGAGAGGTCAATTATTGCTGGTAAAGCATTTATTGCTCTAGTGACAATCTGATGCTTCATTCAGGTGGTCACGTTTGTTAAGGTTCCCCACCCTTAATTGCTTATTTCATTCTTAAACAGCTGCATTTACTGTTTTTAATGACTTCTTATTAGCAATAAGATGCAAATGACAAAGGAGCCAGCAGTCCTCCATCTAAGTTGTTTCCATTACACCTGTGTGGATTCATCATGAACTATTTGGTTTAATAAAATATTTAGAAGAAAAGTGACAGACTGAATATTATCAGTTTTAGGCTTCAAATCATTAAAATGCTATCCTTGGAAAGAAAAAAATCTATGCTGTAAGAACCTAACATTGCAGATTAACAAGCCATACAATTAAATAAGGTCTGAGATTGGCAAAGATTGGTTTCTAATTAAGCAATTGGGTTGGAACAGAAACCTCCAGGACAGACGCTGACTAGCCTGCTCTTGGGTGCTTGCTCAGCTTGTTGTTATTTGTCACTTAAAAGCAATTATATATTTAGAAAAAAAGAAATATTTCTAAATATCTTATAAAGGTAAAAACCATACTGTTGTGCTTATCTGAATGGAGGCTTAAGAGAAAAGGAAAAAAAGACCAACTAATTGAATTAGATCAGTTTTATCGATTATTATCACTGATTGTGAATCAGAGTGGAAACAAAACCTGCAGCCATAGGGGTTCCTGAGGACTGAGCTTGGGAAGCAGTGATCTAGTTCATTAAAAGGCATTCAAAGTTGATATAAAATTTCTACAAATCACAACTCAGTAGTTGCATCAGAGTCTAAAAGCAGAATCACATTGTGAACTTGAAAAAATGAGTACTGCCCAGAACTGTATTTTATTTTCCTTCAATCTATATATTCATGATTGTATCTTCCTAATCCACCAGAGTGTAACCCAACAATATCTGGTAGAAGCAGGAATAAAAATTAAATACAAAAAAGTTAAATAAAAAAAAAAATACAAGAAATTAAAAAAATGAAAACACTGCTTAGAATATTAAAACATTTAGTCTCCTTCAAAAAAAAAAACTACCATCAGAGAGCAAAGGTAAAATAATTGGTTAGGCTTTGTGGCAATGCACATCACAGGACAAGCAGCATTTTTTTTTTAAGTTTGCTTTTAGTGGTGCTCATTGCTCTACCTGTCCCATTTTAATTAGATAATCACAGTGGGATGGGAGTGGGTGATCCTTTAACAACCTGCAGGTGGGATAATGAGGCTGGAAACACTTTTAAGAATTTCAAGCAAGTGGTCTATTTGTTTTGTGAGAGAGAGAGAGAGGGAGGGTAAATCAGACCATGAGGGTGTAATGGGTGTGATCATGATGATGTAGGATTGCAATTAGAATAGAAGAAAATAAGTTTTTAACAAACTAGTTAATAGTAAAGAGCGGGGTTGAGACACTGTTAACACTAGGATTACCAGAGCCAACGAAAAAACGTGTAAATCCGGTCCACCTTAAATCCCTTCACACCTCTCCGTTAGCCTCTTTTGTCTTGTAAATGTGTCGATAACCCCAAGCAGCCTGCTATACCATCCCTTTCCGAAATGTACTATACAGGTCATAAAATGAGTTATTCCAAATATCAAATATACCCATGTCTCTGTTTTTTTTGTCAGTGCGGCTTTGACAGCATGGACCATAAGGTGCATACTAATGCAGCGTGAGCAGAGACACCCCAATAAAACTGAATAAAAAAAATTCAAGTGACAGTGAGATACAAAGCAGGCAGATTCACCAGCATTTGTGTGTCAGCTTTTATACCTCCAGATAAAAGAATTTCCAATTCCATTGTCTCAAAACACCACTGACATCTACAGTTATTCCCAGTTTCAGATAAAAGGTAACCGCGTCAGATCTGGAGCAGGGGGTGGGTGTTGTATTGTGATCATGACTGAGAGAATAAAAGTGAAAAAAAAAAGCTAACTTTTACAAGTGTTATAAATTTACACCAGCTGTTACAGACACAAATCAAAAGTATGTTTTATTGTATAATATTAACAATAAGAGTAGCTCACTACTCAAAATGGTAAATTTGCAGGGGAGATGATTTCGAACTCACAACCTCTGGATTATAAATCGGCAGATCTAACCACTGCACCACAGAAGCTGTCGTATTGTACTTGCACCTTTTGTGAAAGTATTTATTTGATATGATTGACTTCATACATTATACAGTTCGTGTCTACATTTTGTCATTTATTACTAAAACATGAAAACATTTCTGTTTTAACGATGTCTTTACATAGATTGTTGTAGACACTAAACATATCTAATTATTCCCCCTTACAATTCTGGTTAGCTCACTACCAGATAATCAATCAAGGCAGGAAGTGGAAGAACTTGCCCAATCTGAGGCAGTGGGGGGATGGTATATCAGGCTGCTTGCTGCTTGAGCTTAATGACACAATTTACAAGACAAAAGAGGATGTTGGAGAGGTGTGAAGAGATTAGGGTGGGCCAGATTTACGAGTTTTTTCGTTGGCTCTGGTAATTCTCCAGTTAATCACCTGGGAATATGTTTAAGAGTCATGAGGGTGAGATGTGCAGATTCCCAATGGGAATATGACAGAGCATGACATGGGTCAATTTGGACTATCAAGAGCCGGTATTAGATGGCAAATGGGTGCAGGTAACACCCTTTAGGCAGTAAGGGAATCTGCTGCCTCAGAACAGAGTGATGGATGCTGCTGAGAATACCTTGAAACTACAGGGGTGCTGGAGTGAGATTTATCACAGAGCTAACTAGAGCAGTGAAAAGAGCTCACCTTTTGAAGATATTGTTGTGTATCGAGGCCTGTGTATTGCTTATTATGAGTTACCTATTCTGGTGTCGGCATTGCTGCAGTGAGAAAGTGATTTTACTCTCCTGGAGAATAGAGTTCATTATAAAAAGAGACTCATTTTAAAGAACGCTTTATATTTGTGATGTTACTATTTTTACCCATTTTACTTTTTAATTTGATTTAAGCAAAGTACTGATTTATTTTTTCACTGTTTAATGTATTGACCCTACAAAATAAACCTTGCACCTTTCAATCGAAAAACCCCTTTTAATGTCTCTAACTCATTACTGTGTCCATCCTAAGTTTAACAAACTACTAGGGCTCAACTACCTATCTGAGTTTTGGGCACATCCTTGTTTTCACAGTAAGCCTGTTTGTCCGATGAAGGGGGTTGAGTTGATATTCATATTGTGATCCAATGAGCCCCCCAGTACATGGTAGTTAACATGCTTTGCATGCCAGTGTGTACCTGTGTCTGCTTTTTTGGTATGCTGTCTCTTAAACAGATACACTTTGGATATCATTGTGAATGAAACAACATTCCAAATTTAGAAATTATGTTAACTTAATGGTGGACCTAGTTCTTTCAAATTTGGTCTTGCTAGAGCTCTTTGATCATTCAGTAAGTTAAATTTAAATTGATGTTAAGCAGGGGTATCCAACTCCAGTCTTGGTTTTCCACAGTGGCTGCAGGTTTCCATTCTAACCATCTTCTCAATTAGTTAACAATTTTTGCTGCTGATTAACTTGTTTTGCCTCAGTTTTAATTGATGTGACTGAGACCTCTTAGTTTTTTTATTTTTGCTTAATGAGCAGCCAGACAATAATGAGACCCAAAACAAGCCACCACATGACCAGCTAACCTGAAATTAAAGAAAGGTGAAGGTCTCAGTCATGTTGGTCTGCTTAGGACACCAAAACATCTTGATGGTGGTCTTAGAAAAAACAGAAAATCAACAGTCTGCTGTGGCAGAATGAGAGCAGCAACAAGTGATGATATTTAATAACACCTTTAATTGACAGCAAGAATTGACTTTTCATTATGAAACTGGTTGGAATGAAATTGGCTGGAGTTTGAAGTTCCAATTTAGCTGGTCATCTGTTGGCTCATTTCACATCTCATTTCTGTTCGACTGCCATTTAATGAAGAAACAAATCAATTCAGAGGACTGAATCCTTAAAAACAGTGGTATTAGAATGAAGGGAAAAGGAGATAATTAGCAGTAAAAACCACTCGCTGATTAGGAAAAGGGTTAGAATGAAAACCTGCAGCCACTGTGGCCCTCCAGGACTGGTATTGGACACCCCTGTGTTAGAGTTTTCTTCTTTCAATATGAGATATATATGGAAATATTTGGTGGCCCAGCTTTACTTCACCTTGTTTCACAAACAGCCACCAATCTTTGTATGAATAACATTTGTAAAGGGTGGGCAAAATACTGTATAATCCAATTGGGTCTCTTTTAATGTCTGTTTTCAAAAAGATTTGCCTGTTGACCTTCCATACCGAGTTTTATTTGCTATGAAATGGAGTTACAAAGCACTTTTAAAAATGCCCAACAGACAGTGAAATACCACCAAAAACCCCAGCTAAACACAAAAAGGGTCTCATAGAATCTTTATTAAATAAAAGATTTATTCTCACAAAAAATTTCTTAAAAGAAAAGCAAAGATCTGTAGAGCACAAAACCACAAAATTGAATTCCCTAAAGCAATAATGAAATCTAATGCAAGCAAAGTCTCAATATAAGAATCCAAAGAGTGGTCAAAAGGCAGAGTAAACAGTTTTGGAAATTCAATAAATCACAATCAGCAAGTAGAAGCACAATAACTCGCCAAAAACTCCAGAGGACATTCAAAATGAGCTACTTGGAAGTGTTTAAGACCCTCCACATTTTTAGTTTGGGGGCAGTTCCTGGTGGTGATTGGAAGGTGGCACCGCCTCTAGGGGAATCACCCACAAAATACAGAAAATAGTACAGCCGTAGAAAGGAAAGCAAACAATAAATAAAAGTTACATTAACACACCTGAACAACTCAAATTTGGACAAAAAAAACTCTGTACCCCAGCTGAGGGAGGAACCCTGGTTGAGATATATATTGAGTATGAGGACAGCTAGACTTACGAGTTGATATTCTTACTAGAAATGCTGTGTGGTGAAATTTGAAATTGGGTGCACCTCAGAGGGAGCATTGGTCAAAAGTTGGCTACTGACAATGTGTTTCTTGAAAATCAAAACAAAACACATTTTGTTTCCACCCAGTCTAATTTTATTTACTTTGGTTTTAATTTCAGTTCAGTTTTTATTTTTGTCAGTCAGTCATTATCCAACCCACTATATCCTAACACAGGGTCATGGGGGTCTGCTGGAGCCAGTCCCAGCGAATACAGGGCGTAAGGCAGGAACAAATCCTGGGCAGGGCCCCAGCCCACCGTAGGGCACACACACACACACACTAAGCACACACCAGGGACAATTTAGGATCACCAATGCACCTAACCTTCATATCTTTGGATGGTGGGGGGAAACAGAGCACCTGGAGGAAACCCACGCAGACACGGGGAGAACATGTAAATTCCACGCAGGGAGGACCCGGGATGCGAACCCAGATCTCCCTACTGCGAGGCGTTTTAACTTCTGTTTTTAATTTATTTAACAAAGTGGTCTATTACTTGTTTTAGTTACAGTTTTCACAGATGATGATAACTTTGATCTGGACTGGCGTACCCTCTGCTAAGCCTTTTCATTGCATTTCACTTGACTTCATGTAACTAGCAGGTCCACTTTTTACAAGTGAAAGTACCTTCCTGTAGACATCCATCTTTTTTTAAGTATTTTGTCTAAGCAGATGTTAAAAATCATCTTTCTCACTCCAATTCGGGCCTATCTGGAAGGAGTCTTCAGTTTACTGGGTAATGTAGTCAATTATAGTCAGATGAACCCTTCATTGGAGGAGCAGTCCATGTCTGTCTCGGTACAGAACGGTAGAAGAAACATCTGCATCTTAACATGCTCTGAATGCTGCAACTTCACAACTGAATGAGGATTGCCAGCACCCCACGAAAGGAAAAGGGACCTTTATTAAAGGAGGAGGCTCTGAACCTATTCACTCCGAGGGATGAGATGCTATAATTAGAGCAAGTTCAGCAGGGGATGCCCTGAACTGCTTTAATTGGCCTTGTACCCACAGATGGCTTTAAATAATGACACATAAGATCTCAAAGAAAAGGGTCAGTGTTCAGAATTGGAATTTAATCTGAGTTTGCCCTTCTAATGAAAGGTTTAATTGTCTCCATTGCTGAAAGTTTGAATGGTCTTTAAAATAGGGCAAGGCATGTGAATCTTCTGAACTTGTTTTCCTGAACTTGCCTGTATTTTGGACCAGATGAACTCCTGCACTTGGCAGTAGGCCAGAAGCTATACGCTCTTTGGTGCATCAAAGACATTACATTTAATTGATTTGAATCAGGAAGTTTGTCTTTTTGGAAGTTGAAATGAATGAAAATGTGACCCTGGCATCATTTCAAAAGCTTGAAATATGTGAAATATCTATAGATTTTTAAAATGCTGTGAAATGATGTTTATCCTGTGACTGTATGTTTAGTAATTTCTGTAAACATACTACTTTTTAAAAAGTTATTTTCAAACATTAATTTGAATTTTCCCAAAAACAATAAGGCAGAGGAAGTATCGAGCAATTGACACAGTTATTTCCAATAGCAAGAGGTCTTATGAATATGAGAACTAATATACTATAAAGTAAATGATCTTGGCCCTTCCAATAAGAAAGTTAAATAGTTGTAGCACAAATATAGCTAAGCAGTGGGGTAAAAAAAAATATGGACAGATGGCAACATTGCCCTTATGCCATCCAGCAGGAGGAATATTAGGCCATCTAAGGTTCAGAGCTGATCTAGTCAAAGCCTTGGGGGCTAAAATGTAAACTTTCAGTGGAAGTTAACACTTCAGATGAAACTACTCATGTTGGCTTCAACAAAGAGAATCAGGTTATTTTTAAAAATGCCCTTTATTGTACTGTTAGAAACAGTTTATATTTTGAAACTATACTGTGTCCAGATGTGATACTTGAAAGGATATCAGTCAGGACAGAGAAACAATTAATAAACAAATATAGTAAATGCAAATGTAGTCTCAAAAATGCTTAATATTATATACTGTCACAAAAACGACAATAAGGTCGTAAGAAGGTTTGGGGCAGCCACCCGTATAATTGTTCCTGGCTGCAAAAATAATTCAAAAAAGCAGACATGTTCATACAACAGAGTCCAAAACAGAACTGCCTCTCTAAACACAAGATGGCAGCTTTAAAGGCCAGTGGAGGAAGTGATGTCATCAGGACCAGAACCGCAAGTGACATCATTGGCTGCCCCAGAGCCGGGTGGGATTTCCCTAGAATGGTCTGCAAAAGGTCGAGAGGGAAAATTACTGCACCTTGCCAACCCCTGGTCCGGCGTGGAATCGCCTGTATTCAAGCCCTTTAGTTGTCTCCTAAAGACATGTGTGTGACAATACGAAATGGGACCCAAAAATTCTTGGACATGCTAAAATAAAACTTTAGCCACCATCAAAATTCACCCCTTGAGATGTAATATACTTTTCCCTGTGCTTCTTCCATTCCTGGAAAACATTTCATGCACTTGTTACTGTGTTTAGTGCCTTTTGTGATTTTTTTACTGGATTTCTTTCATAGCAGCAATAAATTCTGCCTTTCAGTCTCAAATTTAATTTCGGGAACAAAAAAAAAAAAAATCACAGGGATGAGGGGTGTAAACCAACAACCACATTGTTTTGGCACAAAAACATTTTGCCTGACAATGTGGTGTGTGCAAGTGCACTGTTATGCTGCAAAATGCACTTTCACTTGTGCTGCTGCTACAATTTTTTTTTTTATTTTCTTGTATACAAAGTATAGGGAAAGTATTGTAATCATCCAAAAATGTGACCTTGAGATTATGATGAATTTCGACATTTTAGACCTCCCTGAGTCTGATTTGCTTTCTCGTAAGGAAAGTATTGTAATTGTCCAAAAATTCAATTTCAAGATTTTTGATGAATCTCTACATTTTAATCCTCCCTGAGTCTGAAAGTACCATTTTTACAATTATGTCTGTGTGTCTGTGTGTGTGCGTGTGTAAACACAATACCTTGATTACACCTTCACTTAGGTCAACCAAGTTTTGCATACAAGTATTAGGTACAAAATGTAGATTTCTGTCAACTTTTGAGCTATTTCTACTAACCAGAAGTGGTACTTTTTTATTCACGCAGCTGCAGAGTCTGGTTTATTCAACTGTACTTTTATAATAATTGTTCAATATATAATTAATTTGATTTGTTGTTGATGGTTCTTTAATGTACATAATATAAAAATATAATCATTGTCTTGCAGTTTACTCCTTAAATATCGACCCCCATATCTGAGTATACGAGAAAGTCTAGGGGAGACCACTCCTGATTTTTTTTTCCTGCTGCCTCTGCAGTCTAGTGTAATGTTGCTGATTAAGAGTTTGTTTACATTGAAACTCCTTATTAACAAATCTGTTAATGAAAAAAAACACAATCATAATTTTCTTGATGTTTGATATTTTGGTCAGAAACACCCATTTTGGTCAGTTTGGCACAATCCAGAGTGTTTAACATGACTTTAGGCATGTAATTCCTAGCAACACATATGATAACTTCACCTTTCTCCAGTATTATTGACCGATTCCTGAAATTTTTGGATCCCTCCCCCCCACAGATACTACTGACACAAAAACTAAAGGCTAAAAGCAGAGATAAACCAA
This sequence comes from Polypterus senegalus, assembly GCF_016835505.1. Classification (NCBI taxonomy): domain Eukaryota; kingdom Metazoa; phylum Chordata; class Cladistia; order Polypteriformes; family Polypteridae; genus Polypterus; species Polypterus senegalus. Next base: position 92,735,612 of record NC_053164.1, read on the forward strand.
CAACGACTAAAAAAAGTAAACTCTGTCAAGACGATAGACCTTTTTAGCAATGAACAAGTAACCTAACAAAAAAAGGACTTGGTTAGCTATCAGGCTATTTAGAAAATCTACTACTGTGCAATTTACATCCAGAGATCCAGGGTATGGCCAGGATAAAATGGCACAGTATCACACAGTACCAGTCTACAGTATAATTATATAAAATTGACAAAAAAAACGCCCAGCATCCATGTCCAGGTCTAATGTCATTCTTTGTCCGTAAGAGGGCTGCAATGTCCAATGAACAAAGGCAACAAAAATCACAAAGAAAGACATACATAAGGGCTAAATTGTCTGATGACCAAAGGCAACAAGATCCTTAAAGAAACAGGGACGTAAGGGAAAGTTCATCCAGTGAACACAGGTTCCTACATGTCCAGTGTCAATGAAACAGATAGACTTGCCATTGCACCATTGTGGGCATTTTGCTTTGCTAGTAGATAGATAACAAAATATTTAGCAATAAAACATTTCAATGTGATAACTTCTTAACTTATTTGATGTCTGGAAAATTCTGTAACAAATCTGAATTTGACACATGTTAGCACTTTTGAAACACTCAACAATGCAAACGATCTAACTACCCTATATTCTTAAGACAAACTAAACCATCTTCATCCCAAACTGCATGGAAAAATGTTTCATATAATGTGAAAAAAGGAAGGTCACCCAGTCTTGACGTCTTACCACCTGCGTACTTTTCATACCTTTCAGTATCAGTTTTATTTTTTCCTAATGATGTGTATTGTTTAAGTATTCACATTAGCATGCAATTCTGTATAAATTGTCTTTAAATATCATGTTATATTTATTTGTTGTTTGTTGCTAGTATTATACTTATGTTACTACTTTCTAGATTTATTGTACTATGTGCACAAGAATCCAGTGTCCTGGCTTAAATTCTTGCACTCAACAACTTTTGTTTGTGTGAATATTTTATGTTCTCCTGGGGTCTGCATGGGTTTTTCACCTGATACTTCAGTTTTTCTCTTTAAAGACATGCTGGTGTGGTCCCATATGAGGGCAAGAGCAGCTATATGTTTGAGAATGCATGAGAGGGACTGGTACTCTGTCGGGGCTATTTCCTTCCCTGCACCCAATGCTAATGGGATAGCCTCCAAAACCCTAAATAGAATTAAAAGGGTACAACAATGTTATGAATTGTCACAGGTATGAGCCCTGTTGTCTTTTTTAGGTTCCAATGTGAAGTGTACACAGGGGAAGGAATTGATTGCTACATGGCAGTCTAATGTTTTTGTTTTTTCTCTCATGCCTTCAGCCACAAATACCTTAACCAGCTGAATGAGTTACAGAATAACAACATCCAAGACCTACTGTACATCCTAGCCCACCTCTTCTGTTCCTATCCAGTATTTCACAGCACTGCTCCAAATCACTGTGGACAGTTGTTACTGATTCAGGAAGCAGACAGACACACTCATGTGTTTGAAAATCTGGATGGTATTTTTTGGAGACTTTTTATATGAAAAGAACATCAACTCATCATTATACAGGGTAGCTCATTTTGCAAAAAGTATTTTTGATGGCCGCTCTTGTTAATTTTTCAGATTTCCGTATGCATGAGAATAACTGTGAACTTTTGAAATACTGTATATCCTTTTAACAGAGTTGTCAAAAAGTTTTAATCAATGCAATTTTTAAATGTAAAGATGCTGTGTTTTGTTGTAGATATTGTCCTGTATCTGTCATGAGCTCAGGAGTTAAAATAAAATAATTAACAGAAAAAAGATGTGTAGCGTTTCGTAGAATATGGGACTAGTAAAATAACAGCAATATAGTTAACATTTTCTTTTACTGCGAGAGGGAGGGATAATCGCAGTAGCCTCCCAGATAAATACCAAGTAGGTGAAAGATAATAAGGCACTTTTACTAAACAAGTTATTCAATAGAGATATCTGAACACAAGGAGAATGTAAAGTACAAAATAAACAGAAAGATAAACGAAACCCTACTGACTGTCTGGATAATTTTAAACATGTCTAGAATCTCTGTCAGTCTGGTAGGGTGTCTTACCCATTTGTCTACTACAATACCACACCCCCTTCTTGTCTCCCATGTTTTTTCTTTCCATTCTCTCTCTCTCTGTCCATGTCCCGGCCTCTTCCTCTCCCACAAGACGAGTGTTTACACTTGCGCTCCTGCTGACTCTGCACTCAGTAATAATAGTCCGATGCACTGAAGTGGCTTTAAAGCCCATTATGATTTCACTTTTGGCAGGGACAGAATCATTGGCACAATTTGAGCAGTCTGACATTTCTACCAGAGACACCATTTTAGACCTCAGTCTAGTGTCCCCTGGTGTCCATACTCATCTTAGTATTTTGCAAAGGCAGGGACTCCCTAGCAGCCTCCATGTTGCAGACTATTATGGGAGCAATATCTTCAGAAACTAGCCTCCTAGCAGTCAAAAGGGACTATGCCCAACTTCTTTTTCATCCCTGGCCTCACTTTTTCTTCTAACAGAGAGAGAAAGGTGTCTCTGCCTACTCCTGAGCTGTCTGTAATGTGACAGCATGTCATGCTTTCATTTGCCCATTTCTCCCTATTTCTTATGCTGATGCTCCTGTCCCTGACTAATGCCCTTTCAAGATAAATAGTGGCATACATACAGTGTGTACAGCCACGTGAGCAGGACTAGTGGGCCAGGTAACACCATGCCAACTGCCTTGGAGCTTGCTGTCACATGGCATACTGGTGATGTCCTTGTTCTTGGCATCCTCTTGCCAGCTAGGCACACCTTGCAGTACCAGGTGTTGAATGCACCACACAATATTTAATAACCACGGGGCACCAGGCCACTTCTATTAATCCTTTTTCCTAATTTTATTTGAAAGCATTATTCTACTTCCATCACTATGATCAAGAAATATCACTTAATTGTAAATACATTCCTGTAAGTTGTGATGAATTTCCTCTTCTTTCTTTGCTTACCAGAGCTGCAGGCACTTTTCGTGGAACAAGACAGGAGGTAGACGCCACACAAAAATATTTGTTTTATATGTTTCATACCCCATGTATTTTGCAGTGGTGGACAAGAAGAAAATTAATCTGGTGTTTTAATGCAGAATGAAGAGAAAGAGGTTTATGACATAATAGAATTCAATAGTGACCAGTGCTGTACAATGGCAAGCAAAATGAAAAATGTCCATGAAAAAAAAAAATCTCTCGTCTTATAAACCATATATCTGTTATCAAAACATTAAAAACAAATGCTTTTTTGCTAAAATAAATTGTTAAATAATTACTTCCAGAAGTATCAGTGTGTACATTAAGAATAAATTTAAAGATGCACGAGAAGGAGTTTTTCACTTGGAAAGCCACCTCTCCCTGTAATTTGTTGGTCAAGAGTCCTGTCTTCAGTTCAGAAAGTATTTCATATCATTTCCTATTGTATAGCACTGGTTACTGTTGACTTTTCACGTTTCATTAAGGAAACTAACTCTGTGTGCAACAATAATGATGACCTATGTAGTCTTGCCAGTGATACTCAACTACTAACACCAAAGGGCAGATGACACATAATGCCACATAATCAAGCAGGAGTTCCCTTATGCTGACATGGAGACCCATTATACCATACATGTCACCTTGTCATCCAGTATAATAGGCAGGTGACCCGGTGGTTGCCTGGACCTTTATTTAGGAGTTTGGAATTGAGAGGGGAGTAGAAGGGCTTGACTGGCAGTGGGATGTGACTTAAAAGGAAGTTAAGGAAGGCAGAAGGTAAGAGTTGGAGAAGATTAAAAAAAATGGCAAGATAAAGTAGCCAAGTGGACTAGTGATAGGGCAAATACCTGCATAGTTGAGCACAGTTTTGTTTTTCGTTTATTTGCCTTAGTTTTCTTCTGATTGCCTCTTGCATTCTGTACCATTCTGTATTACCTATTTTCATTACAGTCATCCTTTTCCTTTTGTATATGTTGGCCTAAATGGCATATTGGAGTTTGAAAACAGCTCTAGAGTGCCCATGTCAACCAGAAAACTTTTAGTTATTTTACCAATTATAAAATTCACTTGGAGAAAATCATTTCTACTTTTACTGCAAAAAACGCTGACAGTCTTCACGAGTCTGTTGATATTCCAAGCATTAATCCATCCATTCACTGGTAAAAGGGCTGTCTGGTCTGAAGGACAGGGAATAAGAGAGCTGTTTGGAGTGCGGCCAGCTTTTGATGGGGAGTGTCTGGACTTTGCTCAGAGTTGCAGATTTTCTTATTTTCTTGGATAATTTTGTTAATGCAATGTTTAGAAAACAAATCTTTATGAAATCTGTTTTATTCCTTTGCATTTGAGGAAAAACACACAAAAAAAATGAAAAGCTGCACTAGCTTGCAGCTGGTGGCTGCTATTCAGTGTCTTTTATTGAGTCAATTCTGAGGACTATTAGAACAAATCCTACCATTTTCTACCCTGAATGCTGCCTAAAGATTTTTTTTTTCTGATAGTACTAATTGAAATTTGTGTTAGGTATACACATTATCTTTCTGTTGTGATAATGAAATCTTCCTTATTTCATAAGAAAAAGATATCAGTAAAACATTTCAGTTTAGGCATGCAAAAATGCATCTATTTACTTTTAAGTAACAAGACCTTGACAAAGTTTCTTTTGGTTCTCATAACACTTATAAAGCATCATTAGATTTCTTATTGTCTCTAAGCTGTGTGGCATATTGACATGATGGTAAAGTTACATGTTAATATGAAGGACTCACAGTTCTTATACTAAACTTGTAATGTCAAGAGAAATCTGTCTCCATTAAGCCACCTCAGACCACTCCAAAGAGATGTTTTCTGTTACAAGGTCACACTGCGTGTTTGTTAAGGTCTTGTTACATAATGGTACATGATGCATTTTTGCCGTATCCAAACTAAACTGTTACCAATATTTCTCTTCAGCCATTCTTCTTCTGATAAGCTATTTTTTCAGTAATATGCTCCCGTTCATCATTGGGTATGAAATGTTTGTACTTTTCTTTCTCTTTTTAAAAATATTATCTTGGCTAAACAACATGTTTACTATTAGCATTAATAGGTCACCCTCATGGCAAACCTGTAATGAAACTGACCCCTTTGTGTGTGTAAGTTCAATAAAAGGCATTGCTATCTTCATTAATTTTATCACCACAGCACACATGAATAGAGCAAAATATATTCTGTTTCTGATGTACTTTTTATGTCTTCAGAACACTGGGACCAAGTCCACAGTATTTTGTTCTCTGTATAGGAGGGTAGGTTGTACTCTTCTCCCTTCCCACACCGCCATAAAGCACATTCTATAAAGGGTAAGCGCTGTCTGCAAAATGGCCTGTGTCACTTGCCTCTTAAGTTCACTGTATTAATGCTGTGTAGCCATGCCCATTTCCTCACAGTTACCCATTTTGTTTATGATCCTGCGACCAGTATTTGATTCTACCCCCAGGCAGCTTCAGCTACCATTTCCCACACGTTTGAATGGTCTATAATGCCTACATGTTTGAATGATCATTGCCATCTCTTGCTGATGACCCTGCTAATTCTTTTATGGGAGACTACATAAATGTGCCCATTACCAAGAGCAAGGTTGACGAGATTGAGTGACACTCCACCAGCTTTTATGTGGATGAGAATTATTGATGTAAACAATCTTCAGGATGTTTGATTGATGTGTAAATCAATATATAAAAAGAATGGGTGTGAAATTACATTTGTTTTTTTTATCATATGTTTGTAAGCTTGTGAACCCTGCATTAGTCTGTTAAATGGTAAACCTTTGGCAACCATTAACAAAAGGAACAGAATGAAGCAGCAAAGATTTAAGGATAAACTGACGAAAGCTTACAGAAAAAATATCATGATTAAAGCACCAGAGACTAAAAAACTAAATGATCAGGCAGAACAAAATTGAAGGCACTAAATAACCAGGTCAAAATCTGAAATTGGTCCTTTGGAATTTAACTTCTCAAGAAGCTACATTTCTTTCATTGGTGTCATGGGCTATGTGGAGAAGAACCTTGGATTTTTGTGAAAGCAGTAAATCAGGTGCTGAGGGCACAAATGATGAGACATTAAGAATAGGCAGGAACAGGCAAAAATCAAGACTAGGAAGTTAAAAGTTCAAAGGCTAAAAGAAGTCTTGAGATGGAAAAAATTAGTTGAAACCGACACAGACCCAGTGCTATTTTTTATTCTTTTACTAACTACCTATAGTGAAGTCTTTAGTAAGTCTTAAGTCCACTTTAGGAGATGAATACTGGGCGCCAGTATTCTATACCAGTAGACCTGATGATCTGACGCACCTTGTTGAATTGGTCATGTGGTAGGAACAGGTCTGAATGGCGCCTAAACAAAATGGTAAATGTATGTTTTAAACAGATCTAAAATTAAAAATGAATAAAATATTTTATCAAAATCAAAATAAAGGCTCTTTAAAACAAAATGATAACAATTTGGACTTTATTTGTAGAAAGGTTTGGATGTTTTCTGAGATGCCACTTAAAACTAGCAGGAAAGCAACTGCCATGACATCCCATGATATTACTCACTGATGCACATGCCACAGTAGAATGCAACATCATACAGTAGCTACCATTTCACAAAATGGCAGTTTTATGATGTCATCTCAATTTTATTTTATTATCAACCTATTAAAGTGTATTGATCTTTAGGAGGCTGGTTCACAGCCATGCCAGTGCATGAAATGCAGAGTACAAGAACCAGTGCAAAGTGAATCTATAATTTCATGAATCTCATATTCTCGTTTCCTATCTTCAGTTAGTGGCTAAGGTGCCAAAGGGCACAAATAATATACAATTTTAAGAGCAGATTTTAAGTGAGCATTAGAAAAAAAATAAAGAAAAAGAACAAGTCGTTCAGTCCAACAAGCTCATTCATCCTATTCATCTAGATGAGTGATTCTTAACCTCTTTTGAGTCATGGACCCCTTTAAGAATCCGATGAAAGCTATGGACCCCCTTTTCAATAAATATTCACATAAACACAACTTTGCATGCAATTAATATAATGTACTTTATTTATCGAGATTTGATTGTCTAATACATACTGTATATGACACACACAAAGCAAACAATCTAAAAAAAAACACTCCTTTTATGCAAAAAGTAATGATCACTCATTATAATAATGAAATACAGCCTTCTTGTGTAAATTAAAACAGATCTACTACTACTACATTTTCTACTACCATTACTACTACTACTACTACTACTACTACTACTACATCTACTCTAAATCAACAATACTAGGCTGTATAGTGAATATAAATGTTAATTTTTATCTGACCCTCATGGAAATATCTGTGATATCTCCGATATCTATGCAAAAGGACGAAAGTCCAAGTCTTTAGAGTCCTGGTGCTTCCTGTCTTGCTATATGGTTGTGAGACATGGACACTGTCCAGTGACCTGAGACGAAGACTGGATTCCTTTGGTACTGTGTCTCTCCGGAAAAGTGGTTGCTCATGGAGTCCTGAATGAGGCACATTTACCTGCATTGTGAGGGAGCGTCAATCGCAGCACTACGGCCATGTGCCGCGTTTCCCTGAGGGTGATCCGGCTCTTAAGATCGTCATTGTTGGGGACCTGAGTGGCTGGACCAAGTCAAGGGGACACCCACATAACACCTGGCTGTGGCAGATGGAGGGTCATTTTCGGATGGTAGGACTGGACAGCATGTCTGCCTGGGGGATTGCCAACCAGGATCCCGAGTTGTTTTGCCCTGTAGTGGGTGCGGTAACTCACTGTACCAGTGCATGCTCTCAAACTTGAACTTGGCTTGACCTCACAGAACCCCCTGATCTATATTGTTCAAATTAACATCAAATCGAGATTTGAAGGTCCTTAAAGTCCTACTGTCCACCATGCTGCCTAGTAATTTATTCAATGTGTCTACGGTTCTTTCCGTGAAGATAATCTATCTTTAACCAGTTTCCAGCTGTGTCCTGGTTGTCTTGTTGCTAGAAGAGCTGCTATTTTTAATATATACAGTATATATACAGTAACAAGCTGGTTATGCTTCCAAATGATACAAAATTATGTGTACAGGTAGATAATGCAGAATCACATAAATAATTTATAAATGGACTTGGACAGCATACAGGCTTGGGCAGATTTGTGGTAGTATGAATTTGTAAGGTGTTACATGTAGGAAGCAGAAATGTTACATTTGTTAGATTACATGATCGGAGATCTGAAACATAAAAGTACACCTAATGAGAAGGACCATGGAGTCACAGTGGACTCATCACTATCTGTAGTACATCCCAGCATTGCAGAGAAGTGATCAATAAAACTAATAGGATGTTAGGTTATATACCACAATGTTTAGAGTACAAGTCAACAGAGGTTAAATAACGCACTAGTGAGGCCTCACCTGGGGTATTGTGTACAGTTGTGGTCTCCACATTACCAAAGAGGTAGCAATGCCAGAGAAATTTCAGATAAGAGTGATAAAGGCTGATTCTGGGATTGAGAGGTATGAACTAGGAGGAGACACTGAAGGAACTGAATGTTTTCAGTTTAAGCACATGGAGATTAAATGATTACATAATTGAAATGTTCAAAATTATGAAGGGAATTAGTATAGTGGATCCCAGCTGTTACTTTAAAATAAATTCTGCAACAAGAATTCTGGGACATAGTTGAAAATTTGTGAAGGTAATATTTCACACAAATGTTAGAAAGTTTAACTTCATGCAAAGAACAATAGACACACAGAATAAATTACCACGTCGGTTGGTGAAGTGTAGGAGTTTAGGGACCTTCAGATATCGAATTGATATTATTTTGCACAAACTAGGGGAATAGGATGGACGGGCGTGTTGGGCTGATTGGCTTGTTCTTGCCACAGTTGTTCTAATGTTCTATTGTTCTAGATAACTAAAGAGAAGTAAATCATAACCTCAGTACAAAACCTCCAAGAAAACCAAACTGGGAACAAATAAAAGAAGCTATCAGGGAATTGAGCTAAGCACCTTGAGCTTTAACATGGCAGAGCTTTACCATTCTACCTTTTCAAGTATCCATAATAGGAGGGTAAATCAAAAAGTAAAGGAAACATGAAAATTATCCAGCACAAATAGAAGCTGATGCAATAGAACATATTCACAATTGTTTATGGGTACTATAAAGGGTATATAAAATAGTTGAAGCCAAGATTGAATCAACATGGATGCTCTGTTGCGAAATTGCTTAACTTGACTAACAGCAGAGCATTGGGCTGTGCTTTTTCAAACTACCCATAAACCATCGAGAAACATGTTCTAATGCATCAGCTTCTATTTGTTGTGGATGGATTTTCAAATTGCCTTTACTTTTTGAGTAACAATTCATCTTCACTTCTTCATTGAATTTAATTGGTTAGACACCAAAAATGTCCCTCTACAATTCTTTATGTCTCCTTGCCCAAACCTGCAGGCTGGTGTTTCAGGGTATCAGATCGTACCAAAACAGGATCCCAGTCTAAAGTTCCTCAGTTATCAATTTGTTAGTAAAAATGTTTTCAAAGGTTTAAGACTGGTTAAACATGTCAGCAACCCTGTGTGACACCTCGTGTAGTGGCAAGGTTGGCACCAGACAACCCAGTGGGCATCTTGTAGTTTGGGACCAACCCAAATCAAACTTGAGAGAAGTCAGACATGAAGGCACAGACACAAAAATGTGGCATTTTCGAAAACAAAAGTGGGTTTTATTTACAGGTGCACAAAAGCAATGTCCCAATCAAAACTAGTGAGCAATAGTGAACAGTGAAGCTGTCAGAATGAAATATGTAGACATAAATGTATTCACACAGAATTGCAGTCTTCCTAAAGAAAGAAAATAAGCAGGAAGAAACTACACCTCAAAAATCAAAAAATCCACAAAATATATTTACAAGGAAAAAAAAAGTGTATATACAGGAAAAACAAAAACTACAATATCTATATAAAAATATTTACAAAAATAGTCCCTGCACACTAAATAAACTCGCTATACGCGCCACCGAGTATAAAGACAAACCCTTGAGGCAGGAAGTGCCTCTTATAGTCGGGGAACAAATCTTCAGCGAATCCTGCGACACGTCACACTCTTTCATCAATTGCAACTAAGGCAGGTGTCTTCTGCACAGGTGCTCCTCTCAGTCCTTGCAAGGCATGTATTTGTCAACGGCAGGGCTAAAGAGATGCTCACCTTTATGGAGCGGTGCACGAGCGGAATCTGCCAATGACATAGTTAAAATGATCGCGAAAGCGCACCCCGCACTTCAACTATATAGAGATAAGTGCTTTAACTTTTATTCCGTAAAAGTCGACTTTACACTATTCTTAGGACTTTTTCTTTCCTTTAAAGTAGTAATGCATGGAAGGCGAATTAATACACCCCGATGTCTTGTAAAGATTATATATTTTTTTACTCATCCCATATCAGTGGCGTAGCTAGGAGGGGGTGGTCCGACCCGGGCGGCACATTTTTGGAGGCGGCATTATTGGCCAAAAGGCTCAGAACAATTCGTGTGTAAGCAGCAGGGTATGGAAAAATATAATTCTTGCATGAAAAAAGTAAAAAATCTCGGATTTTTATCCATAAATGCTTCAAAAATAATTTCCAGACTGTCCTTCTGTGACAGCATCAGACACAGCAGTTGAAATTTAGGAGGCAACAATAAAAATAAACATAAACATTACACTGATAATAATTTCTGGGAAGATAAACAACTAATTTACAATTTATAATTTAATTTCGTTATCAATCCAAATTCATTCTTGCTCTGCGCAGAAAACATCCCCACCTATCACTTGTACACTATACTGGTTCTGGTTTTCGCAGCGTAATTATATTAAAATAATAATTAGAACACGGCTTATCAGTGCGTCTATACTATATTCTTGTCTAGTTGATGCTTATAAATAATTATATGTGAAAAATTATTGCTGTTTCTCTATATATGAATATGCAAAATTTTTCTTATTTTTTTCTCTATACGTCATTTTAGTTTTCTATTTAAATAGGTTAACATATTCAGATATGTTGGCGGGTGGCAAATTGAAGCACGAGCGGCAGAAACTCGAGCTATGTCATTGTCCTATATATTAACTGCAAAGAAAACAAAAGGGAATTATTTTGGATAACACCTCGATCCCTAAAACCCCTTTGACAGAATACATCCTGTACAGTGTTGAAATTTGGCTTGGGCAAGTTGGCCGTATGTCCTGAGACAGTTCATTATATTAGCTCCGATTTGTGTGCCTGGACTCATTCTTTGTTTGTTCTGTTAAGACGTGAAAAATTCCTCTGGGCATTTACTAATGCAGACATAGTAGCATTCACATTGTCACGTGTAGCGCTTTGCACGTTGATATCAGTGTACTACATTTAATCACCAGCTAAACATTTGTTCTGTACAAAACTGACACGATTTGACTAATCAGTTGTCATGTATTTGTGATTCTTGCAGACTGGAAACAGTGTCTGTCATGCCTGAACACACTCGCTATCTGAATAACTTGTTTGAGCCATACATTCCTCCTGGAGAAGATGACTTCAAGTGAAAAATGCAGCTCTTTGACAAAGAATAACTAACCCAGCAGTTTTAGCTAGAAAAGATAAGTTTTACATTTTCGTCTCTTTGACATTACCCGTACAGAGTTAGAAAATGAAATAAGGATTCAGGTAAAAATTCTTTTCTGTTTTGTTTCATTTTTGGGCACCTGGTTCTTATTTCCTATCAGCACTGTCCCAGAGGGAATCAATTCCTGCTTGCCACACAACTGAGATATGAACAGCTATCCTTTTGCACTTGCAGCTGTCAGGAATGTCATTGCAGTGCAACCAATGATAAAAAAAAATAAATGTTTAGAAGCCAAAACCTTTCTTCCTGGCTGCAGCAGTTGCAGAATTGGGTTACAAAGAAATTGCCCGGTGTCTCAGCACAGACCATTATTACTATTCTTGTCTCTGACTGTCACCGTTTTTTATTTATCAAACAGGAATGGTTGTCTTGACATTGTAACCCCAATGGGTCCAGTGGCCTTTGCCCAGAATTTTCCATAGACACTATACCTGAAAATCAAAATGCCTTCTGTTCATATTTATTACTGTATGCATTCTGTAAAAACTTGAATTTGGCTGGAGTTCAGGTAGGTTAGAAACCTCTGGTTTTTTTTTTTTCTCCCCTGAAGGTATTTCATGCGACTGAATGATTGTTACAAGTATAGAAGTTGCAAAACTTTATTTCATAGAACTGTTTTTTCATGGATTTCATTAACCGCCTGACTGCTCAGTGTCAGATTCTGTAGAACTGTGTCCTGAGATGCAGGTACTGTCAGTCAGTTGTGAAGCATGGCTTCCTGACAGACGTAAAGTGATTTGTGCGCCATGCTGTGAGTAAAATTGGTAAAGAAAAAAGAAATGTTCCACCTAGACTAGTTTATAACGAAACACAAAAAAAAAAAAAGCAGAAATAGTGGCAGGTCAGAAAAAAGAAAGGAATAATGTCATGGGGGATTGACATCAGTGAAATTAAGACACTCAAAAAGAAAATTGAATTAAACCTTGGCAAAATTAAAAAGATTCCCACTGTTGCTATATGAAGCAAGTATCTCATTTAAAAAGAACACTATAATCATACATGTTGAATTATTATTATTATTATTTCACCTACCTGAAAGCCCACAGTTCAATTATTTATTGGTTAAGTTATTTCACATCGTGACCACTCCACATGCATTCACAATGGCACTGGAAATTCCTTAATGGAAAACACAAAAGTCAAAAAACAGGAAGTCATGTCCCATAAAAGCTTGGCCAGTTGTGTCTTTATTACGCTGCAATACAGAAATGAGCTTCATTATTCCTGTCATTGAAAATTTCTTTTCTTGTCAATGTGCCACAGTGTCTAAAAGATCAAAGGAGAGGGAAAAAAAACGGAAGTCTTCATTTGTGATTCGTCCTAAAGAGTTCACTGATATTGAGGCCAGAAGCAAAGGACGTTTAACATGTTTTGAAGGGTTGGGACACACAAGCTGAGGTACACTTTCTAAAAGGCAACTAAAACTAATGAAGCTAAAAGGTAAAAGCACATTGGTAGGCATTAGTATAAAAGTAGAAGCCGCTAATGTGTCCTTCATAAGAAAACTCTCCTTTAAAAAGAGTCATTTAAAAAAATATGCTGACAATAAGATTAAATAAAATGTTTCTACAAGGATATCATGGCACAGAAGACAGCACCAACAGCGTCTCTTGAAGGCAGCCAGCTGTCTTAGCTCCAGCCCCAAGCAGAGAAGGCCATTCTGGCAATCACCATTTAATTTTAATTGTCTGCATTCTAATTTTAGCTACAGTTGTCTGGTATACTTCCATATTCATGAGGATTTCAGAGCAGCCATAAAGCTCCAATCATCATCACATTTTTGCATTTTTCTTTATGTCTTTTCCTCCTACCTGATTGGATTGTTTTTGTAATTTGTAAGTGATATGTTAGTCTCATTTATTTTGGAATAACATAACATTTTAGTCTTGCTTATTCCACTTTGGGGTGGGATCATAGTGCATATGGCAGATTTCAAGGCCTTTTCACACACACATACATACCCACATGCCACCAATTTAGAATCACCATTTAGCCTAACACATGTCTTTCGGAATACTGAGAAAAACTGAAGTACCTGGAGGAAAACCACTGCAGCACAGAGAGAAGGTTCAGAATTCATCTGAACAGTTACCAAGGATAATATTCAAAACCAGGGCGCTGGATCTGTGAGGCACCAGCACTAATTACTATTTCACCCTGCTACCTTTATATTTAATTTAAGATTGGGAGCCTCCACTGATACAATGCATTGCCGCACCTACCACACGACAAACTACCTCAGGATCCCAGATTAGGTCCTGAGTGTAGCCATGCAACGGGTGCCACCTCAGCACCACACTAATTCAGATACTACTGTATGCTACTACTATTACTGTACATGAAGTAGTTTTAGAAATCCTGAACTAAAGGTTCAGGATAATCAACCACAATACACTGAGTGTCCAGGTGGATGTATATAATATTCTGCTCAGCAGCTCCACTAGCTCCACTAGGTAATGAGTAATGAAGTTATATGAAAAACAATAGACGCCGTGCGTAGAACTCGCACTATAACATGGTGTAAGCACAAAAGCCGAAATGTGCTTACGCACAGAAAAATCCAGATGCAGGAATCTGTGCGTACTCCAACTTCCACGTCCTTCCGTTACATAAATCCCGATCAGCGTGAAAACTAACGCGCGTGCACGCGCATTATGTAACGCCCCAAATCCTCCCAGAATTACGCCTATTTGAATATGCAAATCAATATAAATCGCCCTTAAGCGCAGCCTTCTGTGAAAAGACAATGGGAAAAGCACGGGGAAAATATAAGAATTTCAGCGAATACCAAGTGGAGGCAAAGGAAAAACATACTATTTGTTCAAATAAACCGTGGTATAATCAACAAAATGAAGTTGATCGAGTGACATAGCGTGTTGGAGAAACTTGAAAGCTCACATTCACAAAATCGCACAGTGCCGGAAATAAAAAGAAGTCACATATCAAAGTTGCCGTGAAAAGAAGAGTTGTAAGCCCACTGTCTGAGTGTCATATGAAAGCTTATTAGGGTACAGAGAAAAAAGGCACACGGTGGGGAAAAAGCATGAAATGTCAACTTTAATCTCGAATTTTCCACTTTAATCACGTAGTTTATTTTGTCATTTAGTAGAACATTATAAACTTCATCTTAAAATCGTTTAATTAACCAGTTTCTCAAAATTACATCGTAATTAAAGTAGCACGTTAAATGCTTTGTTTTGTATTTGATCTTCTAATCGTATGCGATCTATGTGTGTGAATCACTACTTGCTTCTTAAACTGGCTCTCTTCCTCCAACTGGACACAGAGTCCATTACATTTGTGATATTACAGCTCTCTGAATAACTAAAATACTGAGATGTATACGTGATATCATTTTCATGATGACAAGAGCTAAAGCACATTATTAAACATGTGTTTCATGAGCCTCGTGCTCATGACAAGCATTTATCTTTTGTCGAAATTTGTCGCTGCGTTTTTAGCTGTGTTGTTATTTTCTCTTTCTGTTTTATATTCAATATATATTGGCGTGGCCGCCCCAAGAGTCCTTGCTTTTCTTTCCCCAAGTAACCGATCGCCATACAATCAGCTCTGTAATAGACGTTAAGCCATCTGTAAGCTTAGCCGATTCTTCAAAACGCGTTTAAAGAACATTGAAATATCTTCGTAGTACATGTTTAATTATTCTATCCTTCACGACACTCCCAGTGAAGAATATAGATTATTTAAATGAAGTTAAAGTTTTATGTGTATAATTTAACAAACAAGTGGCCCAGGTTGTGAGATATTATAACTGTAGTGCAAGTTTACAGTGGGGTGATTGTACTTAAAAGTACAAACCGTTCTACAAGGAGCAATTGATTGAGTGCATTTAAAGTTCTTGGGATTAAACTGTATCTGAACCGCGAGGTCCGTACAGGTCAGGCTTTAAAACATTTTGCAGTGGCTGAGACAGCGTGTCCTTAAAGCTGTATATTGATAATTCTCTTTCCGATCAGCTGCTGCTGTGATTCACACTCAGATACAGTGATATAAATACTCCGAGTCGTGCAGTGAGAGTAATATGGAAAAAGATGATCTGCTGTGGCAACTCCTAACGGGAGGAGCTGAAAGAAGAAGAAGAAGAAGAAGGAGAAGTGAGCAACGCTAAAGCAGTTATGGTATTTGGAATACTATGGCTGTTCCCTGGACCATTATATTGTTACGAGTTAATTACAATCAGATGCATTACACTAATAAACAATATGCGGTTAGTTTCTGTGTATTTATAAAGCCGCGTCATGAAAATAATGAGTAATCACACAAGAACAGTACCATTGCTTTGACGCTGGGTGCCGCCAGTTTGCAAAACCGAGCGGAGAACTTGCGTACGACAAGGCATGAGGTACCGTGGAAAAGTGCGTGGCTTTACGCCAAGTGTAGGTTTTATACATCGCGATTTGAACGTGGAAAAGTTCTTACGCAACATTTCTGTGCGTACGCACCGTTTATACATGAGGCCCCTGGCCTTTTCATTTACTTGGTCATTTAAATCTTTACATTTTCTCATTTATTGTTCTCATTGTATTTTCACTTCTCTTTGTGAAGGTTGTTGTTACAAAAGGGCAAGCAGGGCTGACCAGTCCACTGTGTCTCTAACAGACATCTCCAGCATATCCTAGGACTTAGGTTCTTAAACTATGGGCCGCATGTTTTATGAATTCTGAATTTGGGTCAGGCAGTCGTGATTTACAATAGTATTCATTGGGAAATGGAAAGGATTTTGGGATTATGGGTCTCAAAGACACAAAAAGGGCAAAATTTGTTTATGAGAAAAAAAAGAAAGTTTTAACAACCACTGGCACAGGGAATTTCCATATGAAATACTATTATTTGTGACCTGTCTTTAGACTTCCTCATGGTCTACCACACAAGTTTCCTCATAGCATTCACTCTAATCCATGGTCTTCTTAAGTCCTGTAATTCCCAAAGCTATGTTGGATTCTAAGTCCTATATCCTGTAGAGAAACATATTCATTTTGTTCTTACACCCACAGTCTCACTCATTCTTTCTATCATTATACAATATTTTTATCCACAGATCGGTTCATTCAGATTATGTAAATAAGATGAAAATACCTTCCTTTTCCCTACAGCTCTATGATTCAACATCCACAGATTTAGCTACTATAGCAAACCATTTGTCAATTTCAAGATACCTTTCTACTAGCACTCATGACTAAGATCCCAAGGTACTTAAACTCTTTTACTTATGGTGGCTATGTTCCATTCACCTGAAGAAAGCAAGGTAAGCTTTCTGGGAAACAATTTTATTTGCTCTTCCAAACTACTCCAGTGCATAAAGGAAATAAGTTGGATAAGACACCCCAAGCCTCGCTACACCTTTATCTTTTATCTACAAAAATTACATGAGAGGAGACAAAATGCATCCTTGGTGGAGCAGTTTTTGGATTTCTGTACTTTTACCCCCTTAGTCTACACTTTAGTCTACAAAACACATATATAGGTTTGTGAATTCTTATAACCCCATATAACTTCAGTGATTTAATGTTGGCCCACTGTTCCATGAATATTTCATGATCAGGGTAGAACCTGATTTTGGTTTCCTTAATCAGAAATGTATATATATATATATATATACTGTATATTTATATACTAGCAAAATACCCGCGCTTCGCAGTGGAGAAGTAGTGTGTTAAAGAAGCAATGAAAAAGAAAAGGAAACATTTTGAAAATAACGTAACATGATTGTCAATGTAATTGTTTTGTCACTGTTGTGAGTGATGAGTGTTGTTGTCATATATATATATATATATAAATATAAATATATATATATTTACACACACACACACAAACATATATATATACATATCTATACATATACACATACATACATACACACACATATATACACACAAATACATATATATATACATACATACACACACACATATATAAACATATATATACATATACATACATATCTACATATATACACACACAGCTATTTCGTATCAGTGCAATACGCTGTTTGTTAAAACGGATGACACCCGCTCTTACGTGCAAGTCTGCGTGGATATTATGAACTATCGTATTTGTTCAAGTTCTATTTAAATTTTAAATAGAAGGAATTTTTATTTAGTCGACAGAAATATCTTTGGTAGGAATGGTAAAACAGACAGGAATATTATTCCTGAATAAATCAACTCAAACCTTAAACAACTTATAATATTTTGCTCTCCATAAAAACAAGTTAGAAATAAAGTAAACATTAAAACAACAAACATTCAAATTTCTTTACTCTTATGTAATTTTATATTTTATAAAAAATAAACTTAGATTTTAAATATCCCAAAAGATTTTGCTCTCCATAAAAATATATCCTGTCAAAATTATACAAATTCAAATATGAACATGCTGCATAACAAAACCTAGAAATATAAATAAAATGTGTTCCTTTCAGCAATAACAAATCAAATCATTCAGTTGTCTTTGCTCATATGTCATTTTAGAGCTGGACGCCTGGCATCTTTTTTTGGCAACAAGTTCGTTTCTGTTTGGTGTGAGGTTCTGTGTTGTGGAGATTCTCAGGATGGATTGCAGGTGCTCATCAGTGAGGCGACTCCTGTGTGCTGTTTTGTTAGTCTTTATCACTGAGAAGAGCTTCTCACACAGATATGTGCTACCAAACATGCACAAGGTTCGAGCCGCATGTAGACGGACTTTTTTTGTTCTTCAAAGTCACCAAAGCGCCGTGCAAACTCAGTGCGCAGTGCGCTCAGTTTATCAGCAAAGTGCGTATTTGGGAACACCGTAGTGACGACTTGGTTTAACATTACTTGGTAATAGGGAAAGTGGGGCAAGTGGTTGTGTCTCCCATAAAAGCAGCCTCAATTGAAATCACTTTGTGATTGTGCACAGGTAAAAACGTCCGCTGAAGTGTCAGATTCTTATTTAATTCTTCTGCTTTCTGTATCTTCTGCATTGCATTCAGGTCTTTCAGGTTACCCTGATGTTTTGTTTTATAGTGCCGTCTTAGATTAAATTCTGTAATTACAGCCACATTAGCTCCACAAATGAGACACACGGGTTCAGTAAACATATACTCAGCCTCCCAGTTTTAAAGGCTCTATTTTCAGAATCAACTTTTCTCTTCAGCATCGTGTGAGCTAGCTTCGCAATAACTTGCAGCATCTTAAGGTAGACTTGATTAACGCGGTAACTGTTCGGCAAGGCAGCTGAAGCGCTGCATTATGGGATCTGTAGTTTATTGTGTTACCAGCGCTTCATATACCGGGCTTTAATAACAATAATACAGTATATAAAATGATCTCGGGCGGATATAATTACGCCGGGCGGATGTGGCCGCCCTTGAGTTTGACACATATGGACTAAATAGAACTTGAAAAGATATATTTTTCAAATGTGATCGCGCAATTCAGATAGAGTTGGCGACTACAGCCTGCATGCCTCAATAAGTCATCCTCCCTTGCCCTTACTTTTTACCGTTCATCTAATGAATACACTGAGTATGGCTTTACCAAAACAATCACTGATGGCGAATAAAGTATCCATTATTCGAGTATGTAGATCGGGTTATATATATATATACATATATATATACCCGCGTATCGCAGCGGAGAAGTAGTGTGTTAAAAAAGCTAGAAAAAGAAAAGGGAACATTTTAAAAATAACGTAACATGACTGTCAATATACAGTATTTGTTTTGTGAGTGTTACTGAGTGTTGCTGTCATCAAGGATTTGATTATCATTATTTCTTTCAATCAGGTTCGTATTTGTAGGATGTGTTGTGTTCAAGTTACATTCCGTGTTTGTCAATCGTTGTAAAGATGACAGGTTTCATTCATCGATTCGTTTCTTACTGCATCAATAAACAGCTCGTCTTCTTCTTTATCTGAGACCTGACACACTGCATGCACGGGTTTTTACACTGTCTTCCTTTAGCGGGACATTGACTTTTTCCAACATGTGCTTTGTTTCCGCAGTAGTTGGATTTATGAATATGCTTGTATGTATGAGACGCTTCATATTTTTTGCTGCCTTTTCAATTGTGTAATTCGGTTTTTGTTCAGTGCTCTTTGGAACTGTTGCCTTTTATCTGTGCACTGCGTCAGTTCACGTGAGCCACTCGGTGTACATGCATCGAAGGTTCCCAGCTGTGCTGGTGCCATCTCGTGCTATGTCCATGGCTGTATTTAATGTTACCTTAGTCCTGGCACTTAAAACTTTCTCTCGCAGTTTCGCTGAGTTTGTGTCAAACACCACCCTGACCATCTCATCTTCCTCTCCATAAGCACAGTCCTTCACCCGTGAATATTTACCCGTGGCAGTTTGCTATTGGATTGCCGCTGACGGACGGCCTTATATGGGCAGGCACTAAATTACAAGCGCCAGCGCAGCCTGTCTATGAACTTAATTTAAAGTGTAGGTTTACATCGTGCTTTGTTTCAGTAGCAGAACTCATGAATATGGTTGTATATGTCACTCGCCGCTTCTTATTGTTTCGCTGCCTTCTCAATTATATAATGCATGTTTTCTTCAGCGCTTTTGAGGTCTTCCTGGTTTTCTATGTACTGCGTGATTACGTGGGAGGCGTGATGATGTCACACGAAACTCCGCCCCACGGCGTTGAAGCTCATCTCCATTACAGTAAATGGAAAAACTGCTTCCAGTTATGACCATTACGCGTAGAATTTCGATATAAAACCTGCCCAACTTTTGTAAGGAAGCTGTAAGGAATGAACCTGCCAAATTTCAGCCTTCCACCCACACGGGAAGTTGGAGAATTAGTGATGAGTCAGTGAGTGAGTGAGTGAGTGAGTGAGTGAGTGAGTGAGGGCTTTGCCTTTTATTAGTATAGATATATTTTATATATATATATATATATATATATATATATATATATATACTGTATATATATATATATATACTGTATATATATATATATACTGTATATATATATATATATATATATATACACCGATCTACATACTGTCAAATAAACGAAACACACGCCATGGTGCACCACGAGAGGCTTCACCTCTAGCGCTGACGTCCGAGGTTCGATTCCCAAGAGCAAGAGTCATCCGTTTTTTTTTTTCATTTTTCTTCCTCAATGGATTCTGGCACCCCCAGCAACAGCTGCTCGCACCCCAAAGGAGATATATATATATATATATATATAGATAGATATATATAGATAGATATTAATAGATATAGATATATATAGATATATATAGCTATGACAACAACACTCATATCAATGGCAAAACAAATACATTAACAATCATGTTACGTTATTTTTAAAATTTTTCCTTTTCTTTTTCATAACTTCTTTAACACACTACTTCTCCACTGCGAAGCGTGGATATTCTGCTAGTAAACCATAGGCAGAATTTTAAAGTCAATCCTGAATGACACAGGTAACCTGTGTAGTGACATTAAAACTGGAGAAATGTGTTCGGATTTTCTTTTCCTAGTTAGGATTCTAGCAGCTGCGTTCTGCACTAGTTGCAAACGATTTATGTATTTTTTGGGTAGTCCTGAGAGGAGTGCGTTACAGTAATCTAGTCGACTGAAAAAAAACGTGTGAACTAATTTCTCAGCATCTTTCAGTGATATAAGAGGTCTAACTTTAGCTATGTTTCTTAGGTGAAAAAATGCTGTCCTAGTGATCTGATTAATATGCAATTTAAAATTCAGATTACAGTCAACAATTACCCCTAAGCTTTTTACCTCCGTCTTGACTTTTAATCCTAATGCATCCAGTTTATTTCTAATAGCCTTATTGTATCCATTATTGCTAATCACTAAGATTTCAGTTTTCTCTTTATTTAACTTGAGAAAGTTACTATTCATCCATTCTGAGATACAAGTCAGACATTGTGTTAGTGAATCAAGAGAATCTGGGTCATCAGGTGCTATTGATAAGTACAGCTGTGTGTCATCAGCATAGCTGTGGTAGCTCACGTTGTGCCCTGAGATAATCTGACCTAACGGAAGCATATACTGTAGCTTGAGAAGAGCAGCGGACCCAGGATAGAGCCTTGTGAAACATCATTTTGGATATTATGTGATATCTGCTCCTTAGGGTCAAGCTGACAGAGATGGGAGTAGATTCATACCTGGTAGCATGGATCGTGGACTATCTTACAGACAGACCTCAGTATGTGCGTCTCGGGAACTGCAGGTCTGACATTGTGGTCAGCAACACAGGAGCACCACAGGGTACTGTACTTTCTCGGGTCCTGTTCAGCCTATATAAATCGGAATTCCAATACAACTCGGAGTCCTGCCACGTGCAAAAGTTTGCAGACGACACTGCTATCGTGGGCTGCATCAGGAGTGGGCAGGAGGAGGAGTATAGGAAACTAATCAAGAACATTGTTAATTGGTGTGACTCAAACCACCAAAACCAAACAGCTGGTGGTGGATTTTAGGAGGCCCAGGCCCCTCATGGATCCCGTGATCATCAGAGGAGACTGTGTGCAGAGGGAGCAGACCTATAAATACCTGGGAGTGCAGCTGGATGATAAATTGGACTGAACTGCCAATACTGATGCTCTGTGTAAGAAAGGACAGAGCCAACTATACTTCCTTAGAAGGCTGGTGTCCTTCAATATCTGTAATAAGATGCTGCAGCTGTTCTATCAGATGGTTGTGGCAAGCACCCTCTTCTACACGGTGGTGTGTTGGGGAGGCAGCATAAAGAAGAGGGACGCCTCACGCCTGGACAAACTGGTGAGGAAGGCAGGCTCTACTGTAGAGACGGAGCTGGACAGTTTGACATCCGCTGAGCAGGCTCCTGTCAATAATGGATAATCCACTGCATCCACTGAACAGGATAATCTCCAGACAGAGGAGCAGCTTCAGCGACAGACTGCTGTCACTGTCCTGCTGCACTGGCAGACTGAGGAGATCGTTCCTCCCCCACACTATGCGACTCTTCAGTTCCACCCTGGGGGGGTAAATGTTAATATTATACAAAATTGTCCGTCTGTTATACCTTCATTGTTATCACTCTTTAATTTAATATTGTTCTTTATTAGTATGCTGCTGCTGGAGTATGTGAATTTTCCCTTGGGATTAATAAAGTATCTATCATTTGGCAAAGAAGATAAAGAGGAAAAATGAGGTCAGGCTGCTTCCCCTGCTCTGGTCACTCAAGAGGTGCATCCATGTTTGCTGATTGTAACTGACAGCATTTTGAGGGATCTTAAGTATCATGGAAAATACAAGTATAGGGGTCAAAAATGGGACAAAGGTGAACTTAGATGAATTCTTCTGGGATGTTGGCTTGTTGCCTACGTAACAAATACACAAACAAGAGAGCCGTGGTACAATCTCCAAGTGTCCTTCCTCCAGTGTTTCCATTAAGCTGGACCCAATAAGATTTGCATCGTCCTTCTGCACTTCATAATGAGCAGTTATATTTATTATGGATATCAAACTGTTTTGTGTTCAATATTTTTCAAGCATAACAAATTAAACCAAAAATGAAACAGTGCAGTTGTCATCAAACTCAATGTATTAATATAGCATTTTTATTTAAGTAACCAAGATTTACACAATTACATTTTTCCATAACTATCACTCTATTAATTATATATGCATGCATGTTAGTGTGGTCACTGATGTGCTCAATGACTGTCTTACAACGCTATCGTAGATCCATAATACTGTCTTTCTGAGGATAAGTAAGAGACCCAGTTTATACACAGTATGTGTAAGTTAATTACGATTCTAGAAGATACCTGCTGATGTGGTGTCAGGGTTCATGTTCCGTGTGCTCATGGATAGCTGGTTTGCAGTTACCTGTGTAGAGTTGACCCGTACCTTGTATTAAGTATTGCTTCCTAAAATAATTGGCTCTGACAGAGGCAGTAGTATGGTATGGTAGCCATTTATCACTTCCCCTATCAGCAGTTGAAAAGTACTTCTGATTATACTTTTATATCCCTGGCTAGGGATTACTGTTGATGTGTAGAGTGTTGATTATGTTTTAAGCAAAACTGGCAACCTGCTTTTCTGTAAATTTTCTGTAAATATTGCCTTATTCTATTTTTATAAATATAGTAATACATTCCAATAAATTACTAGAATAAGATAGCCAGTAATTCATCTTCAGTCTCTGACCAGTGAGACATCTCTGCTATTGCTGTGGCACACATCTACAAATCACAATGGTAGAAGTTTAAATGAAATCCTTTCTGTGTTAAATAAAATCAGTTTATGGAAACCCTCTTCATCTTTTACAAAGTTTAGCTCTTGATCAGTAGCAGGAAGATTTTTTAGCCAATTTTTAGTTGTAAGTACTTTGGACTGTTTGAAAGATCTAAGTTGTTTTCAGCAGGCTTTGTCTCATGTGACAGCTATGCCCTCCTTTGAAACTCATAATTTTATGTTTGCTGAGATGCACATCCACCACGCAAAAGCAAAGCCTGCCATGACTTCAGTGTATGGATGCCTGCCAATTCCCTCCTAAACATCATGGACCAAAGGGTGTTCATTTTCAAGAGATCACCTCACCAACTTATAAAGCCTGCCTTCTTACTAAGCCTCATTTCTCACAAACATATTCTGTCAAATCTGAGACTAGCCTTGAAGCCATACATTACAGTAGCCTGATCCTTGAGTCCCAGATCTACGCAATATAGCCAAAACTTCTTTTTTAGCTGCTACCTCTTCATATCTTAAATCATTCCTGAAGCAGATTGAAGACTTAAGTGCCACCTTAACTGAAAAATTAAGGAAAACATACTAAGTAGTTGCAACACAAAAATGGACTTAATCAGTTTTAATATAAAAAGATGCTGATGAAAGAAGAGAAGAAGCGGGCCGCTAGGGTGGAGAAAAGAAGAGCTGCTCAGAAAGCAGCAAGTGCATCAACCTCTGAGGAAATGAATGCTAAACGTTTAGACTGTACCTCCCAAACCATTTGACCTATTGATGTATTAAACTGAAATTTGGTATACATATTATATTACGTGTCCTCTACTGTTCACTTTCGGGGTGATTGACCTCCAACGTCAAAGGTGAACCGAGTAAAGTCAAATCAAGTGTATTCATTGCACGGTTGCGTGCAGTGTACCATTACAGTCACCTGCATCTCCCAAAGCATTTCACCTACTGACCTGAAATTTGGTAGACATATATGGTCAACGAAGGTCAATGGTCAATGGAGTATGGTCAGGTCAAGTGTATTCACTGCATTTTATTGTGCAGTGCGCCGTTACTGGTTGTACAATAAATGACAATAATATTGTCTTTCCTGTAAACATTTACAGGGCTAGAGCACAATTACAAATTTCACTAGTACCCAACTATAGTTTGTTCGGTATTGATTCTGTCCATGAATTATTCCTATCTTGTGCAGAATGCCTGCTGGAATCCAACAGCTTCCAATCAACCCTAACCTGGATAAGTGGGGCTGGTAGATGGATGGATGGATTCTGTATGATTTTATTAACAGTGAGCAAGGAATTTGTGTTTGACTTAGCAAATATAATTTTAATCCTGTACAACAAGGATAATTACTTTAGCAATGCAGTTAGTAATGTGGTATAGAAAGCTCTGGGTTAATAGACAATATGTCACTGAATAGACAGCAGGCCCTCCAAAATATGTTAAATTAATTTTAAATGAAGAGTGTCCCACTGATGCTGTTCCTGTGAAGACACAGTTCACTATTCTCTACAGAAATGTGGAAATAAGAAAGATGCAACACAAAACTTCAGCAATGTATGCAGGAAAAAAAGACTGTGAGTGTTTTGGGTGCAGTGTTACACAAAGAATACTCAGAAAATACCTTTTAAACCCACTTCATTAAAGGCAAACCACAACAACAGCAACATTTATTTGAAAAGCATGTTTTCATACAAATGTAGCTCAAAGTGCTTTACAAGATGAAGAAAGAAAAAAGGAAAAAAATATTTAAAAATTTAGCAATGCTAATTAACAAATAATAAAGCAAGGTCCTATGGCCAGGGAGCACAGAAAAAAACAAAAAAAAAAACTCCAGACAGCTGGAGGAAAAAAACAAAATCTGCAGGGGTTCCAAGGCCATGGAGACAGGAAAAAAATTAAATGCATGTACAGAATATCAGAGTTACACTAAAATTAAGCTATGAAAAAGCCATGTTAAAGTAATGGGCTTTTAGCAGTTTATTAAAGTGCTCCTCCGTATTAGCCTGGCAAATTTCTATCGGTAAACTATTCTCGATTTTCGGTGCCTAACAGCAGAAGGCCACCTCACCACTTCCTTTAAGTTTAGCTCTTAGAAAATTATAAGCAGACGCTCATTTGAAGATGTAAGGCTATGATTTAAGATGTAAGGTGAAAGGCATTCTGAAATATAGGATGGAGCAAACGTGCTAAACTTCTTCTCTCATTTGACTCCAGTTGTCTCTCCATGGAAATTAAAAGAATTCAGAGGAGTCTACATCAGCACTAAAGTGCTCCATGAATAATCTGCAAGACAGAAAACTCAGCCAGCTAGTTAACCGATTATACAGTATGCAACCGAGCTTTTAAAGGTTCCTTTTACCGCAAGAGATTACGGCTTTGTGTGCGTTCCCTGCTGCTGCACTGCAAAACTGTTACAGTATCTGTCTGAAAGTGTGCTTTCTCAGTAATTGTGTCAGCTTGTTCAAAATATAACAAGCAGTGTCTCTGGATAATATCATGATGCACCTTCACAAACTACTTTAAACCAAGAAGAAATCAAGTGTCAGCTTAATTGTCCCATTCATACAAGTATTTTGGTAATGGATATATTGTTTCTTGTTTTCACTCTGTCTCCTTAAAGGCATTATTATTGCGTCTTTTGTTAAGATTCAGAGAAGGGAGCTCCTTTGTGTAATGCCATGCTTAAAAAGGATTAGGTTTAAGTCTTATATAAATCTTTAAAATTAATCTTATAGAGTTCACTTCCACTCATAAGGTCAGAGTGTTGCACACAAATACAAATTTATTAAAACAAGTATAATATGCTTATATCAAGATCATAAAAAGACAGTGCTAACAAATGATGTAATATACACATGGAAATATCCAGACATGTGTATATATACAGTAGAACCCTGAATTACCATTTATATATTAATATGTTTCAACATTTCATATTATATTGGATGCTCTTATCAAACATAAAAAACACTAGTCTGAACAGTTCAAGTCTTTTAAGGCTATCTTCACACTGCAGCTAAAAATGTTCATATTGTGATGTTTGACTAATATTTTATTTTCTATTTATATAGACTAATTCTGCAAATCTGAATTCAGTAGGTAGCAATATCTTTCCTGAATGTATGCATGTGCCATGTATGTGCAAAATGAATAAAACAATCTTGTTAGACAGTTGCTGTGATTCTTCACATTGGTTAAGTACGGTATACTACTATGATCGAAAATATCAGCAGTAAGTTGTAGGGATCAGGACAAAGACATAGTTGAGAAACAAAGCAAACATTAAGACCATAAAGTACCAAGACAGACAATAGAGCCCAATATGTTAAACAGAAGCCAGAGTCAAAAAGAAGTGCAGGTAAAGGTCAAAACCAAACAAGAAAGAAAACACAAATTTCAGAAGTTTTCTTTTTCCAGGATTATTTGCAGATTCGAATAGAGATAGGAAGTCAGTTGTGACTTTTCACCCCATCATGTAAGTGAAATCATATGCAGCAAATATCTGGTGTTTTTCCAAAGCAACAGATCCACA
The DNA here is from genome assembly GCF_016835505.1 of Polypterus senegalus. NCBI lineage: Eukaryota > Metazoa > Chordata > Cladistia > Polypteriformes > Polypteridae > Polypterus > Polypterus senegalus. The sequence continues at coordinate 92,762,992 of NC_053164.1, forward strand.
AATGCTCACAAAATGGCGTCACTCATGAAAAACCAAAATGGCACTGCAAACTGTACACATTATTTTTTAATAATCAAAATTGTAAAGAATTAAATAGAAACAACTGTTCTATTTAGATTCTACAGAAGTCAAAATCCTATCAGGAAAGCAAAGGAAAATGAATAAAAAAAATTAAATCAAGAGGTGTCATACAACGTGAAGGACATCTGTGCATTTGTCAAATAAGAATGGCAAGGAATAGAAATAACAAACAACAAATTGTAGACACTGCACTCAGTTATCATTTCCATATCTTTGCACAGAATCCTGTGGACATGAGAGCAGAGCCAAGACTGGTGAGACAGAGATGTTTAAGATTCAAAGCAGTGGTTAAAACTGTAGTGTAAATCCTTTCTGAAAAGTTGTCATAGTTTATGGATCACATTTCCCTGAAAAAAAATCAGATTTGTATTAAATTTGTTTGAAAAAATACAAACTGAGTTGCACTGAGAATTTAATGAGCAATTGTTTGTATATACCACGCTGCAATTGGACTTCAGCCTACTGTGGTTTAACAACAGCATTGTTGCTATCAACAACATGGCAGCATTCATGAAACTGAACAGACTAAAACGACAAAAAGGACAACAATAGCTCCACAAATTAAAGAGAACCAATCAGGACCCAGTGAAATAGTAATTTCAAAAATAACTGTAGTGAAGCTTCCACAGAAATGCAGCAACGCATATCTGTATTTTTTTTTAAGTAACTCAAGTATTTTTACTTCAGTAAAACAGTAGTTTTGTTGGATTATACGTTATTCTGACTATATAAAACACATTACTTTAACACGCTCTCCCCAACACTTTTATTCACTAGTCGCATCAGTTCTGTTCAAAAAGACAACATCTAATCAATAAGATATCCTGTGACTGTGAAGCTTATGAGTTGGCAGTAGCAAAGTAGTCAAAGTGAACAATCTCAATAGATCGCTTTAGCTAATTTTTCCTCTTGAAAAAGATTGTTACAGGTAATAATTACAACGACCACACAGAACTTCTAGCCAAATAACTCCAATTAACAAGGAAAACATCTACATTTTATAAATTAGGTATTGCTTTCAGTAATATTACCGACTATTATTGATGTAAAGATTTTGGCTAGTCAATGGTGGCCTGTAATATAGTCTGCTTCCATTGTGTTACTATGTTTCTTAGTTTTACATTTGTTGTCAGCATGTTACCTAAAATGACTACATTACACTAATATCACAGACTACATAATCTGAGTGTCTCTTTATAGAAAATTCATATATATTCATGTAAGTGTGTGTTTTTACACTAAAATTATAACATATGAACCAAAGTATTCAGGAATTGTTAAAAAATGTAATAGAAAAGTCTTTACCACCCAACTCTTTGTGATCCCCAATCAGTGAGTCCTCTTTCTGGGAGAATCTGGTCTCCCTAGTCATTGATGACAAGAAGATCCTTGTTACTACACTAGTATGGGTGACCTGTTCAATATGGCGGTGATGATAAGCACCACCACAAAACAGCACAAAAGATCCCTAATCACAAAGAATGTAACGGTTATTAAAAATCAATATCAAAAGCCTCATTGGCAACTCAAACATATGTAAGCTGGACTAAAATGATAATTAGACCTGCCACACAAAAAAGATGATCCCCAGCTATCCCCAAACTACTTGTGTATTCATTTTAATAGGTAACACATTGCTCTCTGACTGGCTGATGGAGTAAGAGACAAAGAAATAAATCTAGGAAGTAAAAAATCTCTTGAAAAATGATTCCTAGATTTGCTGTCACTATCGTTTCTGTTTAACAATTTTTTTCCTGTGGATTTATGGTCTGTGATTTATACCTTTATCCAGTCGGCCATGACATGAGAGCCCTGCATTTCCCAGGTATGCCAGAGATTAGGTATAGAATGTCCTGATTAATTGCTTGATTAGCATTCCAGGTCAAAAGTGCACTTAAAAGGGTTGACTTGTCTTACTCTTTTGCTCTAGGATTACCGTGACTGTCTGCATCGTGTATTATGACTTTTAATCTCGTGGATAAGCCATGGGAAGCCTTAAGTTTATATTGGCAAAGATATTATAACACTGGACACAGCTGGGCATGTGGCCAAGAGGAATAAAATATTGAGCAGGATCCTTTAGGCAGACACAGTTCTAAAGTGGCAGAAAAGGCCAAGGAGACAGAGCAAGAGTAAGAAAAGAAAGAAGAGAAGATATCTGCTATCAGAAGAAATCTCTGTAAAGCATTGTAGCATGTGAAACTGTATGAATAAAAAGATGGACCCAAAGGTGTGTCTCTGACCCAGAGAGTTAGTGTAGTAGGGTTAGTGGATGACATTTGGGCTCAAGTTCCAGTATGGCATCTCTGAAGGATGGTGCACTTTCCTGTCTATTTTAAACTCACCAGACTAAGCCTAGCTATTGATGAACTAGGATCTATGGTGTAGTGCAGAAGCATTCATCCACACAAATCAAGTTACTCAAAAAAATGTAGAGGACGGAATCATATACTGTTTTGCAAAGACAAAAGAATCATTTTAAACATCTCTCTTTTAACCACGTTGGGACATGGTGAAAATATATTTAATCCTATGGAAACATCCATCCAAATGTTTTAAGATTGACAAGCATCCTAAACTCTTTCAAAGCAGTGTTTACAGCAGTGGTTCTTCAACTTTTTTTCCCTCGCAATTTTTTCTTTATGCTTGTCTTGACCTGTAATTGCCACATAGTGTCATCCAGGGCTTTCCCCTCGCCAAACTGCCACTAATCATTCTCTATGGAATCCTACTTGGTCAATCTGGCTGATTGTTGTCCCTTGGTGGAGTTGAGGAACTGTTTTACCCTGGCAAGTGAAGAGACATCACAAAGCATTCTGCAATACCCTCACTACCATTTCTCATTTAATTCTATTGTAATTCAAGACTCAACGTGACCCAAATACAGACATCACACAACTCATAATTTAAGAAACACTGATTTACAGTTACTTGATGAAATTAGTAGTAACAGTAACAGTAGTATGGTTGTCAAGCGTGAATTTCCTGCTTGATTGTCCAACCTCCATGCAACCACTTTATGATGATCCATGGTAAACAAAATATTAGAATAGAAATATCAGATTAACTGTCTTATGCTATTAATTACGTATTCTAATATATATATATAAAAAGATTTTTTTCTGCTCATCTTGTTTTTATCTTCTGTATTTCTGTTTTTCCCTTGTTTACTGTGGACTGATTTTGAAGTAAATTGCTGATAATTGTTATATTTTGATTTGGTTGTTTGAGTAGAATGGTGTTATAATGTTCTGCTTTTTAAAAATAGAATAAAAATTATTAAAAACAAGCAAAAAACAATTATCAAGTGATAATATCAATGTGATTTTCTGCACTACACTGGTAGAGCACTAATGCTAATGTTTATCCTCCATAACTCAATGGAAAAATGCTAATTGTATAGTAAACTAGAAACAAAATCCCTTTGCATGGAACTATGCAGACTTTCTTTAGATACTGGCAAAAATGTGTCAAAGTTATTTTAAAATACGTCTGCTAACATTTCTGGTTAACTCCTTGTTGTAACATAGTAAGCTTTTTATTACCTCCCCCACTGTATGGTTGTGCTCAGCTCCGAATTTGGAATCCTCAGGTGTTTTGTCATGTGTGGCAATATGCTGTATCAGTGCATGCGTCCGACTTCCTCCTCTTCCTCGCTGCATTAGGTAAAGGTTTTTTTTTAGTGTTAAGATTAACAAGTATTGCAGTAACTGGAGTGATTGAATTTTTAATTTGATTTACTGATTTACTAATAATTCCAGAATTATGACAAAATTCAACATCTCCCAGTGTTACACAAGGCAATTTAACCGCCACTTACAGCCGGCAGAGCTCAGCCATTATTGTCAAATATCATATAACTAATATGTCATTTTACAGCCAAGTTTTGTTTATTACAGCCAGGCATATGTTCATTTCTTTTCTCATTGTTATTTTTTTATGTTTTTACATTATATTTTTCATGTGTTTTTTGTTTTGTTTTTATGTAATTTTTGTTAATATTGTTTTTATGTATATTTAATTGTTATGTATTTTATATGTGGGCTTTATGGCCATATTCTTTGTGTTTTGTGAATGGAATCCCAAGAATATGTTTCCGTGGGACATCGCTCTGTGGGACCACCCACAGCCTTTATAATGACCCATATGTATGAAAAACCAAAAAGGAAACCCCCTTAATATATTTTTGTTTTCTCCTAGACAGCAATGAGATCAGAAAGAAATAAAATGGAGATACTGTATGTTCTTTTGCCTTATGCTTGTTAGATTTCTCTCCTGAGAAAAAGTAATCTGGTATTCTCATACATGTGTCTCTTCTTGAATTTCAGCAGAGATCTCAGAAAAGTCACACAATGGGATCAGATTTTTCAAGTAGTGTCTTGACATTTTTATGCAGCTTGTAAGTATTTGCATTGTGTGCTCATTAATATATGGTAAAATACTGCAAAACACTTTACTATGATTACAAAACTGTGCTCCTTGATTCTGATTCATTTTATTAGTTGCCCTAATTTATACTGCTCTGCTCCCATTAGATCGTGCTCATTCTGGAAGAAAAAAAATGAAGTCTTGAAAGAGATTAGTAGTGTAACATTGCAGTTTGAGCTATGGACATCAAACCCTAAAGTTGTGGGTTCAAACACCATTACTGTCCCTTTACCTGCCTGTGCTCCATTTGGAAATGCAAAAGAAATGTGCCCAATCATATCTCGAATTTTGAAAGTCAGTTTGGAGAATTGCACCTGTCCAAAAATAATAAGCAAAAGAAAAATAGATACAAGAGTAGAAAAATATCTCACAAAATATAACAGGTTTTCCAAACCAAATGTTCAATGTTGAATGTTTAACTTGATTTATTTAACTTGCATAACATACATCTATCTAAAGTACATCTGATGTTATCACTAAAACCCTAACTTAAAGATTTGGCTGCTTAGCTTTAGCTAGCATACGTAGGCATGTATGCTTTGACTTTGGCTTTTGATTTTTCAATTACAGATTTGACTTGTTAGCACTGGGTTGCCAATTTTTTTTTTTTTGCTTTATTTTGCCTTGTTTTGCCATATTTTGCTCTTCTTTTGCTTTGCTTTGAATTTGAAAAACTTATTTTTGCTTTGGTCTTTCCAGCCAGAATGTTTCACAGTTTCTTTCTCCCCTGAAGGGCATTTTTAGGCTCTTTGGACATTTTAAGGTGTATTTGAACTTTTAAAGTAGTGCTCCATTTGGGACCAATGTAGGCCTTAACCCTCAATGGGTCCTTGTTAGAAAGTTACGTTCCAGGTCCTTGAGGTTCAAATTGCACCCCTATTCGTTGGTATATATAATTCAATGGTACCAAGCTCAAATTCAATGAACTAAAGTTAAGATGCGTTCATTAGGTAAGTGCATGATGCATACACAGCTTATGCAGTGAAATAGTGCAGTTAATGGGGTTGTGGCAGTCGCAGCGGAGGGGACTGGTCATATAATGCACATTCCGTCTAGCCGACCCCTTCACTGCCGCGATGTAAGTGCCATTTTAATTCCAATGTTCTAATAAGATTGTAAAATATATATTATCACACCTTTTAGATGGAAACGTTTAAGATTTCTGCAAATGACATGTCTAAAGTTATATGCATTTGTCACAAAGTACATTTGATTTATTGACAGAATGTGCTGGACAAGCAGGCCTAGAGCACTTATCACAGAATTTGCGTGTCTTCCTGTCAAACTCGTCAACGTCCCTGTGTCTTCTTCATTTTAACTGGTCTCTCAGTTCCTGCTTCTAGTTCTCCAGAGTCCAGCTCTAGAAGTTGGATTGCATCCATGATCGGTCTTCTGAGCTGGGCTGCATTGTCCAAACGTCTTTTAATCAGTGGCTCGACAAGAGACTCCCCGAGACTCACGATGAACTGGCGACGACGTATCGCTTTGGATGACTTGTTCCAATCAGGGTTATTGCACATCCAGATCACGAAACTGGCAATGGCAGCTGTGTCAAGCATGTTGAAGAACAGGACCATTGGCCACCTGTTGATTTTTCGTTTGCAAGAGTAGATGCAGGCCAAATGATCCATGTTATCTACGTCGCTCTTAGTAGCATTTTAATGATGGATGATCTCTGGTTTTTGTTTCATACCATCAACAGCCTTGTCGTGATGCATTGTCGACAAAAGGATGACCGACTTTCCTTTTTTGGGGACATATGATACCAAAGTTTTGTTGCCATCAAATGCAAAGATCGAAGAAAATTCGTCTCTGTTTTTTGCTATCATGCTCAGAGGAATGTCTCGTTTATTCTTGTGCATCGTTCCTACATAGGTCATACCCTGTGTAAGCAATTCTTCTGTCAGTGCAACGCTTGCAAACAGGTTATCTCCCACTACATTACGACCACTTTTGTACCAAGGTGATACCATTGCTTTCACAACACGTGCACCCTGATCATGATCTCTGACTTCATTCGGTTGCCGCCCAAGATAGACCTCTGCATTTAGTGGATAAGATGTGGCACGGTCACAGCACCACCACACCTTTATCCCATATTTGGCAGGCTTACTGGGAATGTACTGCCTAAATGGACATTGTCCTCTGAATGGGACTAGTTGTTCAACTCTGTTCAACGACGGTCGTTTATTTGAACCAGTCATCCTCCCAGCGTGAACGACTGTGGAACCGTCTGGGTAAAGTTGAAAGAACTGCATTGTAGGTCAGTGATAGATTATGTATAAGGCCACCGCCTCTGTTCAACGACAGTCGTTCATTTGAATCAGTTGTCCTCCCAATTCACCTACAATACAGTTCTTTTAACTTTGCCAACCAATCAGTTAGAATTGAGAAAGCACTCTGGATGGAAACAAAGTCCAGCATAACTCTTTTTTAGGATAACCATGACCTGGATAGCTGAGAATCTCCACAGACTTCTGTCAAAAATGAAGTTTTTTTGGGGGTGCATATTGCACCCCCGATGAAAATATGTCAGCGATAATTGACGTTAACACTTTTTCTATCATTTTATGCATGACCGTATGAAAAACTAGTGCACTTACAATGCCCTAGAGGATAACTGCTGAAATTTTAATAATAACATGGTAGTAGCCATAAAAATGGGCATGGGGTGCAGAACGCACCCCAAGGAACCATTGAGGGTTAAAGCCTGCATCTTAAGTTTGGGGTCTGACTGTCTAGCGTGAGGCCTGTTTCTGAGGCTGACCAGTGAATAATGGTTAGATTTTCATTTATTTTGTTCATCCCTTTTCACCATTTTGTGTCAATGCATCATAAAACTATGAGTCAAGATATACATGGTGACGTTTTGAGGTTGTCAGATCTTAAAAGGCCAGTTGATTAGGTTTAAGTTCTCTCTTTCTTTATCCCAGGGTCAAGTCATGCTTGCATTTTCTGCCTTCATTGTGTGATTTTAAGAGATGAAGTGGTCCAAGGTTTTAGAATTAGTAAATTTTTTTCATTAACACTTTTTAAAACAATTCACCTCAAAGCCTTTAATTCTACAACTAATGGCTGCACCCTGGTACCTATATAAAGACTTTTTTGAAAGGTGTTCTCAGTTTCCCAATTGTAAAAACACATTCTGAAAAAATGTTGCTGACTAAGCTGACAGTAAAATCTGATGCTGGTTAAAGACTCCCTGGTGTTTGGACTTACGGGTGGCTGGTAGTGGCAAAATACCTTTAACATTTCAGACTGCAAGCTTCAGGTTTAAAGTTATTAGCTAAAAAAAATAAAAATGAACAAGCATTGCCTTCTGAAATGCCCTGCCTGTGACACAGTTGAATGCTGCTGTAAAGCCCTCCGACTGTTGCCGCATTGGTTTTGCAGCGCAGTAAGGAAAACATATCAATTGTAAAGCCATGACTGCCGTCCCAAGTCCCTGTGCAGCAGCGCTTTATGAAGCCTTGCTTCTCTTGTCATATTTTCAATACAGCATGCTCCCTGTTGTGTGACCTCCACTTTATATTTGGATAATAGGGGACACTGGGACCCGGCTGACAGCAATTTAGTTTTGCTTTCTTTTGTAGCGGCTGAGAATCTATTAAAATTCAGACTTCAGATATTTGTTCTGAGGAACAGTGTCTGCAGCTGGGGCTTGCAAGAGTAAATATGAAGCAAAAAAAGGAAATAAAAGTATAAAAGCAGGAGATGTATACAAGAATGAGAAAAAAAAAACAGAAAGCAGGGATCAATATGAAATATAGTGGCACACTACCTAAATGAACTTTGACCAATGAGAAATGGAGCAAAATAACAACCAATTCAGTTTTGTAAAAATGCAGAAGCAGTGACTGAAGTGCAGAACAGTCACTCAGAAAGGCCCCTGATGAAATATCCAGAAAATATTAGTTCATATAGGAGTATACACAAAACTAGTAGTAACTGTAGTGACAGATCACTAGGAACCAGACACCAATCTATTGCTCAGGGTGCAAGCTCATAGAAAAGATTCAGCTATTATACAAAAGTAAAAGAAATGAACTTCAAAGTTGTCAGAATGAGTTATCATTCAAGTCTTGAATGACTGAACGTGACATAGGTTAGAAAAGAGGCTTACACACCCCCCTCAGTAATGTTTCCTCTTCTGTTCCCAGGCCAGAAAAAAACCCTCTGTCTGAAGACCCCTCACGTCACATCCCATCTTCTCTGTCTCCTCCCCTTCTGGTCCAGGAACTTTAAATTCAACACACACAGTAAGTCAGTGGATATTTAACTGGGCATGATGAAGGAAGCACATTTGTTGGGACCTGACGCTACTTCTACAGAGAAAGGTTTACACCTTCTAGTTTGTCTTTTCCAACTGATATTCTTCTTAAATGTCCAATCTTGCTGTTTAAACAGAGTTTCCCAGCCGGGGACTCAACAATTCTAATGTTTTCCCAGCAGACAGGACCAAAGAATATGAAGTTAGCACTTAGTCATGGTTCTCACGCACCCAGAAATTCACCTGAGAATGTGATGGCTCAGTTAGTCTTGATGGATGATATTCAAAACTTTCTCAGGCACTCACACACTGAAATTCAAGCATGCTTGCAAACAATTCAGGCAATACAGGTGCCCCCACCAGCTACCATGTCTTTGAGTGTGTTCATATGGGCAGCTCCAGACAAAATGACCGACATGCTCTTGTGCACATCTTACTCTTAAAGTTGATTTGCTGCTTTAGGATTGTTTTTCTGGTGGTACTGGGTGTTGATTGCCTGATCCTCCACTGTGATGATTAAACTCTCTGTCTCTTCTCTGAGCCTGGAGCGACATAACCATGAACTGGACAATTCTTCTTTATAGTATTACTAGGGATGTTCAAAAAGTTTCTGCACTTTTATATTTTCATTGGAAACGTTGAAGACAAAAACATTGTGCTGTTGACAATAAAAAGTTGGTACGACCCTGGAAAAATTGCATTTCAAAGCAAAGTGACTATGTAAAAAAGTGATGTAATTTGTTTTTGAAATTCTTAATAATTTGAGTTAAAAAAAGTGTGGAAACCTTTTAAACGTCACTCATAGTATTATTTTTAATATATAGTTGGTAGTTTTACTGGATAAAGTAAGATAGATCATGAGGATGCATAATAATTATATATGCATGCACAACCAAGTTACGTGACATTCTTAGGATGAAACTGTAATTTTACTGATTGAACTGACAGTATTGTATTCTAAAATCCATTGTCCTTGCCACTGCAACACAATGCCATTCACATGCATTGAAGCTGTGTGATGACCGAATTATATTTCTCTACCCCAAAGTTTCTTAAACTGTTAGTTCAAACAAAAGGCTTTAGTTTTTATTTCCCCTTCCTCTTTTATCAGTTGACTGTGGATGCCAACAAGATAAACACGGGCCATCAACTGACAGTCTTATACAATCTTAAAGGAACTTACAATCAAGCTTTAAATTAGATTTTTTTTAATGAAACTAGGATAAGAGCAGAGATTTGTTATAAGTAAAATGATTTACAAGCAACTTGGAGCATATATGTCTTCAGCCTCTTCTGTAGGAGTCAAGAAACAGGAAAGGGTGTCTGCTAAGTAACTCTTGTGTTGTAATTTTTCCCTGTGGAGAACACACAGTAATGTGCATGATTGTGTATTTTAGTTTGTCTTTGTGTGGAAAATACGCAGCATGTTAAATTAAAATAAAATGTACCATGCTCCTCCATGGTGATGTTAACAAGAACCATAAACAGGATTGATTTGGCTGATGTGCGACAGATTACAGGCATCAAATGGCTGCAGAAAAGAGCTCTAGTAAACATGGAAATGTGAATGTGCCATAAGGGAGCAATATTCCTTCTTTTCCACCACAAAAAGATAAATTTGAAACCTCCAAAACCTCCATATTTCACAATTACATGCAAAGGTAAGGTTTAGGGTCAGTTTTGTGGAAACGTATGCAAATCGAAAATTGCCTGTTATTTCTTCATTACTAGCAGGGATACATCAATCAATTAACCCCATTTAGTTTATAGAATGGCTGCGCAGCATACTGGCTAAGACCCTGGACAATAAAGAACAAGGTTGTGGGTTCAGTTGCCACCTCTGACATACATCATAACTATAAATCTGATACTTAACTTTCCAGCTTTTCTTCATTTATATATTAGAATATGAATGCAGCTTTACATACTCTCCAACATGGCTTTCCCAGGACAAAGGGTTGCCATGAGCCAACAAGTATAAAGAGCAAAGGCAGAAGAGTTCAGCAGTGTTGGACATTTTTTCAGTGTATCACGCTCTGTGGTCTTTGTTACAGCCTTCAGAACATGAAATAACATTTTTCATGTATTTATTCCTGTCTTACCCCTTCAGGAATCAGCAGACTAATTTTGTAGGCAACAGTGCAGTTAATGAATATGTTTTGTCTTTCAGGCATGATAGTCTTTGTCACGGCCCTGTAATTTTGCCTCAGCAATGCTTGTTTGTTGGGTTTTGCCTTGCAAAGCTTGGACACTTTGTTATTATGAAGTGTTTGTCTGAAGGCATTACGCTTCAGTTATTTAGAAGTGCTAAATGGAGGATACTTCAAGTATTACACATGCAATTATTTCAGGTCACTTTATATGCTTCAGTAACATCATGAAGTATCGGCAAATAATCCCCCTAATCATTTTCGTATAAGCAAGTACTCTTGGATGAGTACTTGCTTTGATTTTCTACAGATTTTTCCAAGGATGGGCATTGTTATTTCATCAGTCATTATTGAATTTTCTCAAAAAAATATCCACCAAACATAGTGGGGGGGAAATTAAGTTTATTCAAAAGTGAGTTAAAAAGTTGATACAATACTCTGCATAATTTAAGACCAAACATAATATTTACAAGCCCACTTAGTCCATTGCAGGGTCTCAGTGTCTATTCTGGCATGAACCCCAGTTAAAAAACTGGCCTTGGGCAAAATCTACTAATACACACACAAACACGCACTCACAATATGGAATCACCAGTCATTTTAGCATGTGCGTCTTTGGAGAATATGTGAGGAAAGCCCATTTAGATATGTAGAGAACATGCAAACTCCACACAGACAGTGAGATGGCATAGGATGTGAACCTGAAATGCTGGATCTGTGAGGAAGTAGTCTGAATTACTGTGTCACACAAACAGTTAAAAGAAAATGACCAGAAAAGTCTACAAGTAATAGCACTGTAAAAATACTGTCTTATATTACTTCATATGTGCTAACTTCTTCTGAGTTAGTTTACACAAAGGTAATTTTTTCATTACAGGAACAGAAATCAACAATAGAGATTTTTGTCTCATACCTAAGGAAACTAGAAACAAAAATTCAAATCAAAGAAAGGTGATTTTGTTAGAGGAAAAAGTCAGATTTCAACTGCCTAAAGACACCGTTCAACAGTTTGAGAAAGAGAAACGGTGTGCAAAGTGATTCCGCTGAAAATAGACAATCCATGTATTTTGTGAAAAAATGTTTTTTCATGTATGCAAATGTGAAAGTATTGTTTATTACAGTTTAGGAAAAAAGAGAGACTTTCAAATACAGTAAATAAAACATTCTTAGTATAGTGGAAAACAGAGACTAACACTGTTTGGCATATTGCTGTCATAGTTTTTGACTAGTGATGGGACAAAACTATTCTCACAAAACTGAATTCACAGCAAAAGATTCATAAAATAAATTGTGTTTTGCTTTCAGTGAAATTTGTGCCAGTCATACAAGAAGAAAAGTGTTTTGTTCTTGTCCTGAAACATTTCTATATATATTAATTCTGCATGTGCCTGCCTGATATTTAGTATTTAAGTAAAAATCTTTACTGAAGAAAAACACCCTTAGTGTGTATAAACTAGGATAAGGTGACTTTTAGGTAACGGCTTGATGGTCACGTGGTTTGTTGGCTGAAATTTTCCATTTGGTAAGTTTACCTGTTTAGAAAACACAGTAATGTGCACAATTGTGTGTTGTAAGGAAGAATACAGATAACGTTTAAGGGTTGGGACACGCATAGACAAATTCCACATGGGTTATAAGCATGTTGAAAGAAAAGAAAAACGTTATTACAGACACGAGTCTCCAAAAAGACGGCTTCAAGATAAGGACATCCGGCAGGAAGAGGTGGGTCCAGGCAGACGTACATCGGAAGTGATGTCAAAGGTGGGAAAGGTGTCAATCTTCCAATCTGCACAGGAAGGAAGAGAGAAGATGTTGGTTAACAGTGCCCTCTTGCGTTTTGCCAGGAAATTACCATTATCTGAGCTCTAAGCTGCCTCCAATGTACACATGTGTGACAGTGTCTTCATGTGGATATTTTGCAACATGTCACATTTTTAAAAAAAGTATTGCACATGATGTGAAAGGCATAAACAGAATTGGTTTTACTTGTGTGCAACAGATTACATGCCATAGGTAGCGGCAGAACAAAACACAGGTAAAGTGAAAGGTTGAATGAGGCTTTCAGGATCAGGAATCCTTGTTTTCCACCCCATAAAAGGCTTTAAAATCCCCAAAAAATCTTTAGTGTGTTTCATGTTTCACAATTGTGAAATTGCATAAAAAACTGATTTTAGTGTCCGTTTCTTAAAACTATATGTGCATAAAAACGTGCCTGTTTTACTCTTCACTTTTTTTGACCAAATTATATGAAAAAACAATTAGGTTCCAAGAATAATAGGAAACAATGACAGTGGACACTAATATCTTGCAATAACTGAAAAAAAAGTTTGATTACATAAGTAATAGAATTAGTTGTGGCAGTAGTTAGAAATTTTAAAGAGTGTTTAGAGGGTTTCAAAATGGTTAGAATACATATACCTCATACATTTATATGTATCTTGGGGTAAATAATTTATAATTTGGAAGGATTTAGGCTACTTTCCAAATTCTTAAATCAGTTTTCCAGCTCGGAAAATGTCATTTTCTAGCCTGACAGCCATTTACTGCTTACAACACAAGTCACAAGCAATAAGTTATTGCAAATACAAAAATTGAGCAATAACAATTAATTGCAGTGACATTTTCTTAACCATGCGTTACACTTTTAAATTGCATCCTTGTGCTTATGTACATGAGTGTGTATTATGATAGATAGATAGATAGATAGATAGATAGATAGATTCTGGTTGTTCGAGTATTGGCAGCTTGCTCCTTTTATAGGGCACCCGGGAGTGCTCCCTATGCTCCACAACTTTCTTCAGGCATCATCACTTCTGGGTGTGGTGGAAGCGCTGCCACAAATGACTTAGCCATACCTGCAGCACCCCCTGATGGTGCCCATGGAACCCAAAAGGGCTGCTTCAAACCCCAATTCCCAGCATGCCCTGCAAGAGTCCGTGAACATTCAGCAACCCAGGGGGGCTTTCTTCTAGGGTCCCATGGAAGATAATGCCCCAAACATGCTCTCTCCCTCTGTCCTTCCACTTCGACGAAGCAAAGAAGAAAGCGGCGCAGAGAAAAGAGACTCAAAACCGTTGGAGAGAAAAAAGAGCAAAAAAGAAAAAGAATAATCTAAGTGCAAATTCAGAAAATAAGGGAAGTAATTATTAGCCCAGAACAAGTGGAATTGAAAAAAAGCACGTCCAATCGGGCTCAGAATTAAAAGACAGAGTCAAAGACAAAGTAGAACTTCATAAAGATGTTCACAAACGTTGGTGTTATACACATGCAGAGCAGGTTAGAGATTATGAAAGCAGTGGAATTCGAAAGGCTCAAAATGGCGCGATACACATGTGGAGAAAGTTAAAGAATATGAAAGTAGGAAAATTAGAAAGTATAAAAAATGAAAGTAAAGATTGCAATAGCGCAAACAAATGGAAATTATTACTCGAAAAAGGGAAAATAATCACCACAGACCAGGTATCATTGAAATAAAAGCAGGACAAAGCGAAGTCAGAAATAAAAGACAGAGTAGAAAACACGTCATAAAGAGGTTAAAAAACAAGGGGGCCAAACACATGCAGAGCAGGTTAGAGATAATGAAAACTGGTATTCAAAAGACTCAAAAATAATGTAGGCGCAAAACACATGCAGAGCAAGATACAGAATATGAAAGCAGAAAAAAACGAGTGTCAAAATAAAGCAAACATCGCATTAGCACAAAAAAGCGAAACTACTATTCAGAGAAATAACAAAAAGGCGAATAGAGATCGAATATATGGACAAATGTGATATGTCAGAAGTATATAAATACTGTAAGGCTTTGAAGTTTAAGTCAGAGAATTTCAAAAACGAGGTTTACCTCACGCGCGTTTATTGGTTACTTTGCAAAATAAATTATTAACTGCTGATGATGTAGATCGTTTTGTCTGTGCTGAAATTCCTAACAGAGAAAGCTGTCCTGAATTATAGTACAAAGTCATTAAACACATGTCTCACCGACCTTATTTAAAAGATTCAGCATATTCCAAAGATTCCAAATATTGTGTTTACAGAAGTTCTGAAATAGAAGTAAAACTAATGAAATAGCAACAATTCAAAGAAAAAAAAATCTTAAAAGTGTGTATCTGGAAAACCAAACACGGGGGTTGGCGATAGTGTGTTATCTTTTTTATCCTTGCTCATCCACATAAAATAAGAAGTTTAAGCCAGTTCTCTGCAGTACCCATAAAATCACAGTACCTTTACTCAGCGTAACTCACAATGAGAGTTAACAGTTTACACAATTTATATAAAAGCAATTACACATTCCTCAACATATGGAGTCAGGCCAGGTTTGAATCTTTTTCACCTTACTTTTATACTTGCTCTGAATCATCACCTCTTCCATGATCAGACAAGCTCCATATCTTTGCCTTTTCCATCTGCAGACTAGCAGCTCCTCTGATATGGTATTCCAGAGCTCCTTAGGCATCAGTGAAAAAGTAGATATACCTTTCTAGAATGATCACTATTCCAAGACAAGAGTACAATTGTATGAGTGGATTTTTTTTTAATTCATTCACAAGTGGTTTAAATGGTTTGTTTTGGGTAGAGGTCAGCATGGTACAGATTGTATAATTCAACTGACATCTTCTCTTAACAAAAAGTCATGCCATGTTCAGCTACTCCTGCTAAAAGGTCCATCCTTCTTCCAATGACATTCAAGTTATCCCCTGTAAAAGGTGAATGACTTGGTCACACATAACATACTTGGGTTTTAAAATTGTAAACAATATGCACATTTCTACGATTTTCAAAATGTTTAAAGTGCCTCATACAATAAAGTCTATGCTGAATTACTTTGGGCTAGGTTACATCCACCGTTAGGGATAAACAACAACAACAACAATAACATTTATTTAAATAGCACATTTTCATACAAATAATATAGCTCAAAGTGCTTTACATGATGAAGAAAATAGAAATAAAAAACAAAGTAAGAATTAGAATAAGACAACACTAATTAACATAGAATAAGAGTAAGGTCCGATGGCCAGGGAGGACAGAAAAAACAAAAAAAAAACTCCAGACAGCTGGAGAGAAAAAATAAAATCTGCAGGGGTTCCAGACCATGGGACCGTCCAGCCCCCTCTGGGCATTCTACCTAACATAAATGAAACAGTCCTCTTTGTATTTAGGGTTCTCTTGGAAGGACTTGATGAGGATGGTCATGCAGACTTCTGGCTTTTAATCCATCGATATAGGAACATCACGGTGCTTTGATTAGGTGGTGGTGGTAAAGAAACAGAAGAGAGAGTAGGGGTTAGTGCGGATTTTAGAGCCACCATGAATAGTTATTATAATGAATTGAATATACAGAGTATCAGGATTAAATGAAGGTGAAGTTATCAGAAAGCCATGTGTTTTTAGCAGTTTTTTAAAGTACTCCACTGTATCAGCCTGGCGAATTCCTATTGGCAAGCTATTCCAGATTTTTGGTGCATAACAGCAGAAGGATGCCTCACCACTTCTTTTAAGTTTTGGTCTTGAAATTCTAAGCAGTTTAGGCCAATAAAGTTAAACAAGAAGCCACTGAAAATTCCAATTTGTATAAATCAATAAAAAAATGACTTACAACTGAACCACAACAAAGTGTTAAAATTAAGGTTACCTAAACTAAGATATTTGAGTTACATGTGCTGTACATGAAACCTGGCTTTAATACTCTTTCAGATGGAGCACTTAAAAGTAGTCTGGCCAATACATATCAAGCTGCAGATTGCTGGAAACTAAGACTTATGTGAGGACCACCACTGTAGATTACGGTTAGGTCTTGTTGATTTAGAGGACACTAGTTTCATAGTCATGCATTCACGTGATTCAGTATACAATGATTTGAATGCATGCATATCTTGAAAAATATCCTTCCATTCTGCAAGATTGGTAAGGTATGAAGCAGGTTGATTTAAAAGTCACTGATCACAATTTTCATTTGTATAAAACTGCTAGGCTGTGATCAGCTCCTTGACAGCTCAGATAAATTCTTGTTTTCCACATATCTTGCTTATCGTCCAAAAGAACCACAACAAAGCATAAAAATTAACTTTACCTAAACTAAGAAATTTGAAATACTCATGTTGTTCATGAAACTTAGCTTCAGCACAGAGTGCCTACCTTCCAAATTCACCCCCATATGCTTGCTGGTTTGGCCAATACATGTCATGCCACACTGCTGATTATGTGAGTACCACCATTGTAGACAATGACTAGGTCTTTTTGATTGAGAGGACATTAGATTTAAAGTCATGTATTCACATGACACATTATCCAGCGATTTTAATGCACGCATATCTTACAGGTGTCCAGGCCTTTGTTTTAGGCTGGATTATTGTTGTGTGAACAGTTGTTGATCAGGTTCAGCTCTTCTCTGCTGTGGGAGCCTGATGCCCAGAGGTTGGGAGCATGTGCTGCCCAGCACACAATTAAAAGAATGTGGTTATTATAGTGCATTAATAACATTCCAGACAATCTTAAAATGTAATAGACAAATTGCTATATTGGCAGTTCTGAAATAATTAGATGATGTCAGAATCATTTTTGACAAAGTGCTTCATAGAGCTGCCCATAGAACTACATTTGCCTGGTCGATGTGATGCTGCAGGATGTTTTGTTGTGCAGGGAGCTACTAGAACCTCAACCAGCCTCAGCCTCAATAAATCAGTTTTAATATCAGTCCCTGACACCTTAAAGTGGTATATACGTTCCAGAATGTCTTCTGAAGGCTGTTTATCCTCTGCTTCCCTGCAAGCTCATTCCAGAATGCTTTCAAAGTGGACCTCCATTGTCAAGGGAAGAAAGAATAAATATTTCCAGGAAGATTCCAATGTCCACTATTGGATCTCAAACACAGGGTCATTTTGGTCAGCTTTGGAAAGATACAGACATTGAGCTATTAGGCAGTGAGTCTAAACAACATGTTTATCTTCTTTAAAAGAAAAAAAAGCACACTTCAAAGTCCAGAGGCAGTAGCCTTTGAAGGAGTTCTCGGCTGATAGGCATTGCAGACTGTCTTATGAAGCACCAGGGGGTAAAACAATTCGACTTACACAGGCAGGCAGAGATATTGAAAAATCAATGCCTTCATTTTTTTATTACATTCCACTTTCTCTAAAGTATGTTCTACTGCTTGTTTTAGTGTCACGTCATTCTCTTTCATTGAAAGAAATGGAAATATTGGAGTTATGCCTTTCAGCACTTGCCTTGTCTCTGTTTTAAAACTTAACACAAGACTTCTCCTTAGTATATGTTTAAAGTTAAATAATCTACAGAGAATATCCTGCTATGTCTTTAACCCATATTTATAATATGTATTTTTTAGATATTTCTTTTCATAAAATTATGAACATCTTTTTTATTAAAACATTGTTAAATTAACAATGTACATTATCAGAATGCAGTATAAGGCTTTCCCCTTGGGGGTTAACAAGGTATACCCAGAACAAAAAAAAAAAAAAGAAAAAAACCATAAGATAGGCAAGAAGCATTGTGAATTTCCCCTTGGGATTAATAAAGTATCTATCTATCTATCTATCTATCTATCTATCTATCTATCTATCTATCTATCTATCTATCTATCTATCTATCTATCTATCTATCTATCTATCTATCTAGTGTGAAAAGCATTGGACTTTACTCCATAAGGATAAGGATTCAAATTCTACTTTTGATTGCCTGTGAGTCCACAATGTCCTTAAAATCTCCAGAACAACAAGCTACAGTGTCCCCTTTGGCCCCTGCTAATGTAGCCCAGATCCTGGTTAGGGAAATTAGCATATTAACATGTAGGATAACTTTGGTATTTTTCAAATTAAAGTTATTTGTTTGTAAACGTGATATATATTAATTTGCCACATTAAATGGGGTTCTAAATTGAAGCATTTATATTAAAAAAAAAGTTCTTGCATTTTAAACTGAAGGTGAAGACAAAGACAAACAAAATCTTTAAAATGTAACGTATACATCAATTTTTCAAGATAGGAGTGTTATCATATATTAATCTGCATCTTGAAATTGTAATAATGCAGTACTGCAAATCCCAATATCCATAAGGATGGGAAAAAAGCAAAAAGAAACCATTTTAAAAGGAGAGTGGCTGTGCTCTTCACCTTGCTACTGATCTCCCAACCTTTCAGCCCCTGGCATGTGATTTCACTTCAAAAATTTGCCTCCAAACATTGTTTCAATTGACATGATTACAATGCCATTTATACAAAACTACTGTAGACAATCACTTACAAATTCACACTTATGATCACTCTGCATGTGCTATAAAATTTGATAATTGGTTTGTGGAGATTAAATCTGTTTCATCATGGTTTGACTCTTATCATAATAATCTGCCTTTTCCATTTTCTCAGTATTTTTTTTTATTGTGTGTCCACATGACAATCTGCAGAAAGTGTGTAATGCTGAGCTTTGATCGGCATTGTTAACTTATTATCGATGTACAGGTTGTATTTGCACTTTCAAAAATCTAAGGCTTTTGTAAAAGATGCAATGAAATGTACAGTAAACCACCAACATGCAACATCCTGTCGCGCGGCATAAATGTTATTCTGTAAGCAATGTAAAATAACAATACAGAATAGATGAAAAGTAGGTGTAATTTAGGGGAAAAAAAATCATCATATGATTTGAGTGTGCATCTGTCTGTTTAACCTCTATGTCTGTATGTGATTCAGTATCCATGCAAGCATTCCCTATAAAAAAATATGGTTTGATCTGAGTACTCATAGCATAAGAAATTAATATGATTTGAGTATACATAGTCTGCCGGCACTTAACGAATGTTGTAATTCATGGTAGATGTGTTCTCAAATCAGATCATTTTATTACATACTAGCTACTATTTTGCCATATGAGACACACAACACTCTTATGTGGAGAACGTCATTCGTTACAAGCCTTGGCAGAATGGAACTGTTGAAGAGACAACTGCAGATACAAATGTAGGATAATACACAGCATGAAGCTATGGAAATCAGGCAGATTGGGGTGTGCTAGGGGGTAAATTTCAAAACTCCACCCAGCAGACAATTAAACAGGAAACACATCCTTTCCTCAAGAAAATACAGTAGTAACAGGTAAGCACCTTGAGTACGAGAAAGGTACTATACAAACAAAATATTATTATTATTATTACTAATAGGTATCTGTGATAAAAGGTATTACATTCAGTTTATGTTTTGTTGTGTCTCAGAAATGTAGAAGGCATGTTTTCTTAAATCAAAACCTTTGCTGCTTCCAAGTAGATGTATTTGGTAAGTTCTAAGGTTTTTATTTACACATTTGAACCCCAGGCCCATTCACCACCATTTTAAAATGCAAAAACAGGCTAGGTATTGTCAAACATATATATAAAAGATGCTTTAATTTAGAGCACAATATTATGTGGCCACTGAATATATGTCCTGATTGTGAAGAATTAACTTTGACTTGAAAACAATGGAACTAATCCTTTAAAGGCCTTAGATGTTAATTATGCTATATAAAATGAAGGTTGATTGTCTGATTATTCTTTAGAGCCAGGAGTATAATCATGGGACTAAGGGGATCTTTAAGGTCAGCAAAAATTACATCTGTCTATTATCAAACCCACATAATTCAGTTGAGAGATGATGGAAGCCACAGCTTTTTCCAACATACAGTGTATATTAAATGTATACTATAATTAAGATTCGTTAACCTGCAAAAAACATAATTTGTAAGTGCAATGTTTCATTGGTTTTGATAATTTGGGAATCATATGAAAATAAACTGCCTATATTTTTCAGTTGTCAGACTATTGAAGACAATTGAAGATTTTTATTTCACTGCTCATTTATATGAATGTCTAATAAGTAATCTGCAACTCAATCACGTTTAACAAACCAAAAATGTACATCTCATAATCTAAAAAGATAACTGAAGAAGTTTAAAAGCTTGTTCAAATTACAAAGGCTTCAACTTTATATCATAGTTTCTTACAACTGCTTGGGATTGAGTCACAAGCTCCAACACTGTATACCCCGTGTATTGTTACAAGCAACAGAATAGTACACAATTTTAGGAATTTGCATACCATGACTAAAATTATAATATGATTATGTTTCTTTAAAGCAGGGTTTCTTAAGCTTTTTTCTTGCGACCCAATCTTACCCTTCTTAATGTCATCAGAACAGGGTCAGCAAATGTTGTGTGTTGGGCCATCAATTGTCAGAGTGAAATAACGATGGTATTCACTGTGACAAACTTTGCAAATCATACATGGCCCATTCTGATATAATACAATGGTGACTTATGACCTTATACTACCCAAACAAAGTCTTCTCTGAAGGGATCCAGTGGAGATGATGCACAACTGGGGTGACATTGGGTCATGGTCCTGTATAGGTTGTCGCACATAAGTGAAAGTGGAGCATCCTGACAGCATTGTTGAGTTAAGGACACAGACACCAGCATGTTAACAAATTTAATTCTTTCCGCTGAAGCCCAGATAACATAACACACTAACAATCATGTCCACTTCGATCCCAGAGTTAAAGGATTCCCAGAAGTCAAAGTTCTGATTGAACCCGAGACTGAAGAACACAGAGCTCCGCTATGACAAGACATATTGATTGGCCTAGGATGAGGCATGGAAGGACGTGCAACATCCTCAGTAATCACTGGCAAATTTCTTTTTTCCAGTTTTCCCTTTGCCTTTAAAGGGGTGCAGGCTGGAGACCAACACTTTATTTTTTCCCTCTTGTTTATTCATTTTACATTGTTAAACGTCAGGCCAAATTTTGCACCATTTGCTATTTATGCATGGATGGTTCTGGAAGACCACCATATTAGGCAAGACAAAAAAGCAAGAATAAAACTTTGGCAGTTACAAAATAAAAAAAAGGATGAAGTTACTATATTTTCCTCAAATAAAAATATGTAAATTTATGTAGCTTTTATTTGTCACTGACATAAGGTCCAGAATTTTTTAAAAAGTTCAAGATTAAGCAAAAACGAGTTAAAATAAATTAAATTTTTTTCACAAACATAAGGCTTTACAGATAGAATTTCAAATTTTTGTAGAAACCTACACAGATCACAAGCTCCTGAGTTTTATTCTTATTTAGATGAGGAAAACTCTAGCTCTTCCAGGAATTAAATTCATTGAAGCAATCTGAAAGTAAAGAACAATCAGTACATGAGTCCTTATTTATAGCCAAATAAAGCTGAATGCCATCTGCAGTAATGGGAAATTACAAGTCTGAATTACAGATAATATCATACAAGGGAAGTAAATATATGAAACAAATCAGGACGTAAAATGGAACCTTGAGGGACATGAGAGTACATATGGCCAATTGTAGACTTCAAATAGTTCATCGTAACAAAGAGACAATAGATAAGAGACAAACCAATGAAGCACTGTACCAGACAGAGCAGGATGTTATTCTTAATGGTGCAGCAGAATCATGCCAAAAGCTGCTGAAATTCTACCAGGAGTAAAACCAAGCAGAATCCAGCATCACAACTTGTAACAGATCATTTCGTTCTTAAACTCCAAGTCAGTGCCAATACTAGGGGCTGGCAACTCTAACATCAGACTGTTATTGTTGTTATGGATATGCAAGGCATCTCTCCAAAACCTTACAAAAGAGTGGGGGATGACAAACAGAAGGATAAATTGCAAAATCTGAGACAGAACAGTTTATTTTATTAAGTAATGGCGAAGCACCCACAGTTTTGAGGCTCTCAGTAACTATGCCAGGTGTACGCAATACATTAACCAAATAAACAATAGAAAGACTAGCTGTGCCCAACTAGACATTGAAAAAGACAAATGAATAGGAACTAAGGAGTAGAATGTATTCAGAGAACTAAATGCCATAAAAAGATCAACAGCATTGACAACAGTAAAATCACAGAAAATGAGATGGACAAACAAGTGAAATCACTTAAAGGTGGTCGCAAACAAATAACTTCAAATTATAAGGTGTTATTTACAAAGAAATCAATTAGCTTTAGGCAATTTGCAAATGAAGAAGTGGGAAATGTAAGGTCCTTGGGGTAAAAAGAAGACTATTCAAGGTGGGAAACAGAGAACCAGGATTTGCTTTATTGTAATGAGAGAGGAGTAATGATTAATTTTAACAAGCTTTAAATTCTTCTAATAGTTTTTTTCTTAACTTTATCTATCCTTAAACATTTTGCATTCTAAATGTGTTGAATTCCAAATCTAGGCTTATTTGTAACAAATTTAATTGATTTAAGGTCCTCTGTAAACTAGGGAGATTAACCATAGTTTTTTTTTTTTAACAATTACTGATTTAACAGATGTAAACCTGTTAGATATAACACTGAAAGATTCATTAGGAAAACCAAACTAGAACGTGGTACCAGACAAGGATGCCCCTTGTCACCACTGCTATTTGCAATTGCTATTGAACCACTGGCAGTTCACTGTCGAAATACTTATCAGATAAAGGGGATTATCAGAGAAGGACTTGAACAGAAAATTTCTCTGTATGCAGATGATATAGTACTGTATATATCAGACCCACAAGTCTGTAGTCTTAACAGCACTTACAGAATTTCAAAAGATCTCTGGTCTCAGAATTAATTTGAATAAAAGTGTGCTCTTTTTAGTGAATTCTCAAGTATACAATATTAGATTGGACACCTTCCATTTTATCATTGCAGATCAGTTTAAATACCTAGGGGTAAATATCACAAGTAAATATAAAGCTCTTTATCAACAAAATTTCGCCGCCTGTATGGAAAAAATTAAGCAAGACTTGCATAAATGGTCAACCCGTTATCTAGCTGGAAGAATTAACGTTGTTAAAATGAATATCCTTCCTAAGCTTCCCTTTTTATTTCAAAACATTCCAATATACATCAAAAAATTATTTTTTAAGCAATTAGATTCAACCATAACCTCATTTATTTGGAACTCAAAACATCCACGTATCCAAAGAGCGACCCTGCAAAGACCTAAGGCAGAAGGTGGCATGGCTCTACCTAACCTTCACGTTTATTACTGGGCAGCAGACATACAAGCTATAAAAACCTGGACACAAATAGATGAACATACAACGGCTTGGTCCATAATAGCAATAAAATCCTGCAGTACTTCTTTATATTCCCTGCTTTGTGCTAATAAATGCAAGTTATCGGCAATATACTTATAACCCAATTGTGCTTCACTCACTCAGAATATGGAACCAATGTAGAAAGCATTTTATTGCAGAATCTTTTATCTGTGGCACCTCTGCATGAGAACCACCTTTTTCAACCCTCGCAAACATATGCAGGAAAACATTTGGGATTAAATTGGTTAGCGTTCTTTATATAGGCAACATCTTTGCATTCTCTGAACAATTACATTCCAAATTTAACTTTCCAGCAGCACATTTCTTTCACTATCTTCAAATTAGAAACTTTGTTAAATAGAACCTACCCGATTTTCCTCATCTTGCACTTTCCTCTATGCTGGAAAAAAATATTGTTCAGTTTCGAGGACTCAGGCAGCATTTCTGCAATATACAGTGGTGTGAAAAACTATTTGCCCCCTTCCTGATTTCTTATTCTTTTGCATGTTTGTCACACAAAATGTTTCTGATCATCAAACACATTTAACCATTAGTCAAATATAACACAAGTAAACACAAAATGCAGTTTTTAAATGATGGTTTTTATTATTTAGGGAGAAAAAAAATACAAACCTACATGGCCCTGTGTGATTTCCAAGACGCAAACCACTGATAAGCAAAAAGAACATTAGGGCTTGTCTCAATTTGCTAAGAAACATCTCAATGATTGCCAAGACTTTTGGGAAAATACCTTGTGGACTGATGAGACAAAAGTTGAACTTTTTGGAAGGCAAATGTCATGTTACATCTGGCGTAAAAGGAACACAGCATTTCAGAAAAAGAACATCATACCAACAGTAAAATATGGTGGTGGTAGTGTGATGGCCTGGGGTTGTTTTGCTGCTTCAGGACCTGGAAGGCTTGCTGTGATAGATGGAACCATGAATTCTACTGTCTACCAAAAAATCCTGAAGGAGAATGTCCGGCCATCTGTTCATCAACTCAAGCTGAAGCGATCTTGGGTGCTGCAACAGGACAATGACCCAAAACACACCAGCAAATCCACCTCTGAATGGCTGAAGAAAAACAAAATGAAGACTTTGGAGTGGCCTAGTCAAAGTCCTGACCTGAATCCAATTGAGATGCTATGGCATGACCTTAAAAAGGCGGTTCATGCTAGAAAACCCTCAAATAAAGCTGAATTACAACAATTCTGCAAAGATGAGTGGGCCAAACCTCTAGAGCGCTGTAAAAGACTCACTGCAAGTTATCGCAAACGCTTGATTGCAGTTATTGCTGCTAAGGGTGGCCCAACCAGTTATTAGGTTCAGGGGGCAATTACTTTTTCTCACAGGGCCATGTAGGTTTGGATTTTTTTTCTCCCTAAATAATAAAAACCATCATTTAAAAACTGCATTTTGTGTTTACTTGTGTTATATTTGACTAATTGTTAAATGTGTTTGATGATCAGAAACATTTTGTTTGACAAACATTCAAAAGAGTAAGAAATCAGGAAGGGGGCAAATAGTTTTTCACACCACTGTATAAAGTTTGATTTTTTTCAATCATATTTTTTGTAAAACAAAAAAATTATTTGGATTGAATGATTACAATAAAATCAGTAAAAAAAATTACAGTACTATCCAAAGATTATATCTAACAGCCAACTCAGAGTTTAATAAAGCTTCAGTAACAGTAAATGATGAAAGTTTCTCTTAAGATCAAAATTAAACAAATTTGCATCAAGGGTTTTGGAAGCATTAAAATTGCACCTTAAACTAAGGGTTGTGATTCTTTTTTGTTAATTAACTTTTGGCAGAACTACCTGAGTTGTAAATTATTCTCTCTCCTAGGTTTGCTTTTTTCTGCCCATCACTGGGACATGGTGCCAAATGGATGACATTTTTTTTATAAAACATACTGTAACTCTGTGAACATTTATTTTTCAAGGTGTGTATTAAGCACTCCAAGTTAATTTTAACAGAAAAATCTGAAGCCTTACAGATTCACGTTAAAATATGATATCACCATGGGTTGGTAATTTTGTGCTATTCCTTCCCTGTATTTAGTTTAGTTTTCCAAACAAAGATTTTCAACCACAATCATGGTATCTAAAACTTGATGTTGCAGATGAATAAGAGTGTATACAAAGACAGCTTTATTTTGGATTTTCAAAACGGTTATATCCTATTTTAATCCCAAGAGGAGAACATTGTGTTTCCTGATGAGCGGTTCAGACACCACATACTACTCTTTAATGAAGTAAAGTTTTTTGGATTAAACTAAAAAGCAGTAAAGACAGGCATAACATTGAGGTTTGTTATAGGTCTCCTAGCACAAAGACCAAGGCTAATAAACAAGTTTATAATAATATGAAAAATGCTGGCTTAGAGTGCAATGTGATTTTAAAAGGCAATTTAATTACAAAAATATAAAGAGGGAGAGTCTAATAAATAAAGAAGCACAGAAATACATTTATTATGAGGAATAACTGTTTTAGCTCAGTATATTAAACTGCCAACAAAAGCTCATATTCTTTAATAATAAAGACAATAAAATGCTCTGGTTATTAAAATACCAGGATCCCTTGCTCATAATATAGCAAGTTTTACAGTTTTGGCAGAGTGAATAAGCAAACAACAAACATTAATTCACCAGTCTATTTACTGCGGCTAAATGCTCCTGATCAGTATGTCTGGAAGGTGGAAATCTATGCTAGAAGGAACTGGTTCAAGACAGAAGTCAGCCACACTCGCCCACACCAGACAAATTTAATGAACTCAACTGCATGTCTTTGGACCATAGAAGAGAACTTGAGTGCCAGGAATATTACAGTGAGAAGAAGCAAAGCTGACACACCAGAACACTTCAGTTGGTAATAGTAGTGTGTTGTAAGGACACAGCCTACTGGTTTAGTATACCATCAAAAAAAAGCAAAACTTAAATGTAATTCGGAGAGGTAGATTTTGAGCAGAAGGGAAGAGTGTTCAGGGAATTAAGTCAGTAATTGTGAGGTGTAAGCACATGATGTTAGCCTGTTTATACATTTAAAAAACAATGGGGTTATATAAACCTCACATGCTGATCCCACTTAATTCATGTCAGTATTCTGAAGAACCACAACCAGTTACTGCAGCATCAGAATGAAGTTTGGAATCAACATTAGGAAAACACCCTGTGGAAGAAAAAATGAATGGCACATGGAAAAAAAAAAAAACAACCCAGTCATGGAATTGACAACAAATGAAAGGTCAGGAAATTAGCAAAATAAACAGATACCATAGCTTTGTATGGGATAGCTTTCCTGTTAAATCTCCTTAAACACTGAAGCCTTATGGGTAAACGTGCAGGCATCTTTTTACAGAAAGAAGAGTCAATAATGTTTCACTCAGTTTTGATGGCTTCAAATAGTTGATCAGTGGTAGACAATGTTTTCTGGCTATTTTTAATTAATGTGAGACCAAATATTCTCTATAGGTGTTAAATCAGGAGCAAGACATTTGTTCTCATGCCATTCTTTCATGGCATTTGCAGTGTGAACAGGAGCTGTGTGTCTTGTTGAAAATAACGTCTTATCGGTCTTCTAAAGGTAACTTCTCAACTGTGGGAAGCAAGTCTTTCTGCAATATCTCTGCTCATTTATGTGACAGTTTTACTGGGTAGCTAAGTAGGTATGTCCAGCACCACATGTGTTAGTTTTGATCTCTAGAGAGTGCTATTGTCCAGAAGTGTTCAGAAGCCATTAAGAAGGCTAACCAAATGTTAGATTATTTAGCACAATGTATAGGGGTACAAGTCCAAGGAAGTTCTGCCCAATCTTTATAACTCATTGGTGAGTCCTCATCTGGAGTACTGTGTGCAGTTTTGATCTCCAGGCTACACAAAGGACATAGCAGCGCTAAAAAAAGGTCCAGAGAAGAACGATTAGGTTGATTCCAGGGTTACAGGGGATGAATTATGAAGAAAGATTTGAAGAGCTGAGCTTTTTCAGTTTAAGCAAAATTAGATTAAGAGGTGACATGATTGAGGTGTTTAAAATTATGAAGGGAATTATTAGAGTAGATTGAGACTGTTATTTTAAAATGAGTTCATCAAGAACAAGGGGGTACAGTTGGAAACTTGTTAAGGGTAAATTTTGCACAGACGTTTGGGTGTTTTTCTTTTTACAGGGAACCATAGACACATGGAATAAGCTACCGAGTAGGGTGGTAGACAATAAGACTTTAGGGACATTCACGACTCGACTTTATTATTTTAGAAATATTAAGTGGATAGAACTGGTGAGCTTTGTTAAGGTGAATGGCCTATTCTCTTCTAGATTGTTCTAATGCTGTAATATTCTATTGAGACAACTCAAATGTTGCCCATGTTACAAAAAATGAGTAAAACGAAAAATGTATTTCTTTACATGAGTGTTTTAAATACAATTATCCGGTACCCCCATATCAATCAGATGCTATATATGTTCTATGTGCCAAGTTACCACTGCTTGTTAAGTATTATTAAAGTTGCATCATGTCACAAAATATGCATCATGAAGAGCGTGCTCTGTGTGAGTGAATGCATCATACATGTGTGTGCGCAGAAATGAAAATCCTTCTGGATTCATTGGCATCAAATCAACTTGGCTACTGCTGGCAATGAGCACATCTCACAACACTCAGTCAATTCTGAAAGAACTAGTTTCTCTAAACTATATCCTGTCCTACTTCTGGTTAACATTCCCTGCCTTGGATAATTCTTTGCAGTTAGTTGATATATCTGCAATATAACTCTAGAATCAGTACACTATATGTGTGTGAGTGATGTGACTCGTTCAACTGTACTGAGCAGAACGAATGGACTTTTCACACTGAAGAGACTCATGAGTACCAGCAGTTGAAAAGGCCTCTGGCACCATGACACCTCTCCCTCCTTGCTTAACTGTGGTTGAGATCCATTGACTGTTATATTTTTCACCAGATTTTCAAGGACATCTCTGTGAGGTACAACTGTATAACTCAATCTGTGATTCATCACTCCACACAACTCAATCACTCTGCGTCAAATTTTCTATGCTCTGCCAAAATCGCATTCTGTCCTTGATGTTTTTTCTAGACAGCAATGGCTTTTTAACACATATTTAATACAGAAAAAAAGCAAGAGATAACCTTCTTGCAATTGTCCTTCTAGAAAGACTCTTCTGATCTGAGGTCTTGATTGCTTCTGACACTTTTGACAGACTTTTTATTTTTCTACCTTTCACGACCAT
Organism: Polypterus senegalus; assembly: GCF_016835505.1. NCBI lineage: Eukaryota > Metazoa > Chordata > Cladistia > Polypteriformes > Polypteridae > Polypterus > Polypterus senegalus. The sequence goes on from NC_053164.1 coordinate 92,792,248, forward strand.
GCATTTAAAATGCTGGTCATTCTGTATGAGGTGACTTTCAGATTCTTCCACTTCAAGTAACATTACTTGCTTTTTCTAAACATTGACCTATTCTCTTTATAACAGATAGAGGAATTCTCTGCATTCAGGTAAATTTCAGAGTAGCTATAGCTGACGTGAAAAGGCCCAGCTATTTTCCTCTTGACATAAACCCCTCCATGATATTTTCACTTTTTTCGAGTAGTTTTTCTCAGTCCGTCTCCTTGAGGCTCACAGCACTGCATGTATTAGGTCTGTCCCTGCTCTGTCACATATGATTCCATCAATAAGCTTGTTAACAGGCATTTGAGCTGCATCATGTGTGGCTGATCGCTAAATACAGACTTTATAAATTTAAAAAAAATCATATTTGGAAATGGTTGCACATCCAGACATGTATTTTATATTAAATATCATGATCTTGATTTTATTTCTGTGTACATGGGGATTATAAAACTGAACTTCTCTGTTTCCATCTTCTTCAAAACAATTGAAGGCTACAGAAAAAGTTACAGTATCTAACAAATGATAGTATAGAGAAGGTATGTGTTTTAATGTGCAATATGTTCTATATACAGTATACTGTTTTAATAATTGTGGATTTTAATTTTCATGTCAGAGTACCTATTTTTATGATAATTCATTTATTTATTATGAAGATCTGCAATGCACAATTTGCACTATTTATTATTGGAATAAAAGCACTTTTGAAATTTTGCACCTTGCTCTAGTCCAGTGGCTCCCAAACTTGATCCTGATGACACACTGTGGCTGCAGGTTTTTGTTCCAACCAGATTCATAATCGGTGATAATAATTGATAACAACTGATCTCATTTAATTAGCTTGTCTTTTTTACTCTTCTCTTATTCTGCATTCAGAAAAACTCAGCAGTATGGTTTTTACATTTTTAAGACATTTAGAAATATTTCTATTTTTTCTAAAGCTATAAATTCTTAACTCTCTTTTATTGTTTTCCTATTATTTCCCCTTTTCCTGTGCAGTTTGCCGCCTTCATTTAATCCTAACAATGACAATTAACAACCAGCACAGCAGACACCTGGGATGATGAAAGCAGCAACAACGTTAGTGTCAGACCCGCTAATTAGTAAATAATCAATTAAATAGCCAGAACACCTGGAAAAGCAGAATGAAAATTAGGTTGAAAACACTGTTAACAACTTTAAAAAAAACTACATATTCTCCATATATAACTGCTTATTAAATTTTAATAAAAATCTGCCAAACTTAGTTTGTAATTTCTACATTAACTCCCAAACATAGAAACTGGGAAATAGTGACTCACTTAATTAGGCTAGGAGTCCAATGAAAAACGGAAGTTGGTTGGAACAAAAACCTGAAGCCACAGTGGGTCGCCAGGATCGAGTTGGGAGCCACTGCTCTTGTCTGTTATGTGTTCTCATTGCCCTGGCATTGTTCATGACTATAGATGATCCCAGGTTCAAAGAGTAAAGCAGCAGCCAACCCAGACCCTCACACCACAACGCAGAACCCTTCTACACAAGTCCATTACTCCTTTATACCTTCCAGTGATGGCTGTCTTATATACATATTCAATTAGTGGTCCTTTCTTTAGTTCATCTTCTTACCTGGATGTTAACGTGATTGCCTATAACATAATAGCTTAGCAGCTCAACCATTTCATTCAAATGAGAGAGATGAAGAGGATATTCTGGCTTATTACTGTGAGACACTTGATCTCTGTTACATTGGCACATTAAATCTTTCCAAATGTAAGAAGACCAAGGCTTTGAGGTGCCGGGCAGCATTAGGCAAGCAACAGTGACAGGTAGTGGGAAGTGTTCAAATTATCACCTTTGTAAATCAGTAGCCAAGTTATAAAGAAAATATGTCATCATACCGGAATCCAGTGACAGTCAAGGCAACTGAGAGGTAATATGTTAAGTATGCTTTTCAGTGTAGCAGCAGCTTTTTGACCTCATTGTAATCTGTTGACACTGAATAGTAAGGTTTGGTGAAGACTGTACAGCCAAAGTTTTGTGACTCAAACCTTATTTTTTTCAGCATGGAAATAAATTATATTTTTTCTGGCTGTCATGTTCTCATCTGCTGAGTCACATGTGCACGCCCACTGTAATGACATTTGCGCCCAAACAACACTGGCAATTCACAGTGTGAACATGATGACATCTCTGGCATGTAACACCCAAAGCGTGAAACATAAATAAAACTATCAAATAATTAATAACATGGCAACAAAAAAATCAAGGGCTAGATCCGGACAGTTATTCCCACTATAATTTTCTTTATAACTTTGATCATATTTAACTTTTTTGGATTTTCACTTTGATGCCCTAATTTTTTATCACATCCTCACCTTCTGTTTGTGCTTATTTACATTTACTAATGTAACGATTATCTTTTTCTTCCTTTGGTCACTTTTTTTGCCTACTGGCACTCCATTTTATTAATATGAATATATTCTCTAGCAAACCTTCAGTACTCATGAACAATGCTGCGCATTATTAATGCCATGGTGGACATGATAAAGTCTGCAGCAACATGAAAAACAGCTAATAAAATCAATTTAAACAGTAATTGAAAATAAAAGGCAAGGAAAACAGTTTAGGATTTACTTGGTCTAATTCACTCCAGGTCTATTCTCTTCCTTTTCTCAGAGAAAAAAAAACTAAAAGAAGCCAGCTAATTAAATGGCATTTGCATAAACCACAAAGAATGACTTTTAATTAAGAAAATGGTTCCAGCAAATTCTTGCGACTACCGTACCTTTGCAGAAGCTGAATTTGAGACACTAATGACTACAACAGTTGTAACATTCACATTGAAAAGTTCTGCAGTGGCACTAGAAGACTAGAAGAGTGTTGACAAGAAAGTTTTAGTAAATTGCATGAGAAGCAGTATGTTGTATAAAAAATGGATTAAAATGTTTTTAGATCCCATCACTTCTGGCACTTTATTGTGTTGTACATTTCAATTTAAATGGATAAATTTGCCATTTTTGCCCATTAACCTACACTCAGTTACCCAAAATGAGAAAGTGAAAGCATGGTTTCAGAAAGGTTTGCATATGCATTAAAAATTTAAAAAGACAAAATCTAGCCACTTAAAATTCTGAATATTTTCTGAATCCACTGTACGAATGTTCAATAAATATTACTGTATCGATATCATAAGTCTTTAGCTGTTCCAAAGTAAGCAAAAACAAGACAAAACAATATGAATGTGTGGTTATTATTTCTGCTCAGTCTTGCAAAATGTGAAATTCACTAAACTGTGTATTATGGCCAATTTTGTATTAAGTTGCTGAGTAATAATAAGAGACTGCAAGCCCCATCAGGGTAACAGATAATAGCAACAAAGTATTTTAAAAACAGTTCAGTTTTAATGTTTCTAAGAAAAGTATAATTGACAGTTCTTGAATGTGTCAAATTCCTGTACTGTGTGACGGTCCATGTCTCATGGCTTAGTTTTTTGTGAAGTAATAGAACTATTTATAGAATATTTTCCTTTTTATGAATAGTTTTATGTACTTACCTTGACTAAAGGTGGTGCTGAGTTGTAATAGCTCCAGTAAAAAACTGGTCAACAGCTGTAAGAGGTTGCGTAATAAGTGGGACTGCGCTCAAATGATCATGCGGGCTTGAGAGGCTTATTGTGCTACTCATTCTTCTAAGGATGACAGTGCTGATATCCTTGCATCACTCCATCTCCGTGAAAAGAGTGCCAAGGAAAAAGCTTTGTGAGAGTGTGAAGGGCCCAGAGAAAGTTCAGGAGGGTTACAATAGCAGAGTTCAGGAAAGCTGCCGGAGTTGAAGATCCATTTGCAGATCTGCATACCCACAGGCACAAATACAGATGTAGGAGTTACTTCCTGACTGAAGGAAGCAATGTAATAATTGTGGCAACATAAGGTCCTGTTGGTGGGAACTGGAGAGGCATCCCCTGGATTGGACATATAAAATGAGGCTGCAGTCTCTAGAAGTGAGGGTGGTCCTTCTCACCTTTTCAGCTTTTCATCTACAGCTAGTGACCTTCTGATTGCTCTGTTTGGACAGAAGGAAGTGCAGTGCCTGGTGTTATCTCCTCAATTACCCTCTGAAGTGGAAGCAGATTCTGGGCAAACCTTAGCAGGTTTCAGAAGAGGGAAAGGATTGGATTGTTTTACTCCTGTGTTTTTAACTATTCTTTTTGCTCTTTATTTTTATTTGTGTCATTGTATGAGAACTGTTTTTATTAATTATTGATTGTGTGACACTGGACTGTGTTTCTGTGGCACTTAATGGAGTAAACAACTTTTATATTGTTACAAGTACCAAGATGAAAAGACCGAGACGTACACCAAATGGAAGATAAGCCCAACAACAGGCACATTTATTTCACAACAAATGATTCACAGTAGTCTTCTAGTAGAATCAAACTGTGATGTAAAAGCCACATAAGACGTCCAGTAAAAATAACAATGACTTCACTAGACGGGCTATCCCATACTCGCAGTGTTTCCAATCATCGTCCATCATCATATGTGGTGTCCCTTTCTCCTACTCCTTGTTATTATTTGCAAGGCTGTATTTATAATGCTCTGGGAGTCTCCACCTACCTTCTCAGACTTGTAAGGTATAACAAGAAAGTTCCAGGGGTTTCTGGAATGCAAAGCTCAGCACACCCGTGAATACATTGCCATCAATCACCTGTCCAGCCCATACCCATCTCTAGGGAGACATTGCTGGCTTCTGAAATATTTTTCCATATTGGTGATGTCTGTGTCTCTGAACATCTCACCCTGGCACTCAGTTACAACTCCAGATGCTTGTCCAAGTCACGTGCAATGGTGCAATTGTACCGGTAATAACATGCTGACTTCACAAAGTAGCAAATGAGTTAATGTTATTTAAACCAAATTCTTTCTAGTATAAAAATTTAATACCAACAATGGTATTAGCACCTATTATTGTTGGCAGCATCATTTTGAGCACAACAGATATAAAGTAGTGTCTATTAGGAGGATCACCATAAGTTTAAAAGTCATGGTCAATCTCTCAAAAGGTCAAATGATCTTTGAACAAAACCATAGTTGCATCCAGGTGTCAATGCCGGAAACAATATGTGATTCAAAATAATTCAATATGTGATTCAAAATTGGAGAGCAACCTAACAATTATTTTCTTTGTTTGTGAGTTATCCCATAGAATGAGTTTGCCTTGGTTTGAGCTTCTAATGGTCGTCTTGACAATGTCTACATGCCTAAAAACATTGATTTGCTGGTATGTGTACCTGACAATGTCTACATGCCTAAAAACATTGATTTGCTGGTATGTGTACCTAATACCTGAGTATATATATATACTCAGCAAAAAAAGAAACGTCCTCTGACTTTCAACTGCTTTTACTTTTAGTAAACTTAATGTGTAAATATTTGTATGAACACTAAAAGAGTCAACACCATAAGACATAAACTAAAAATGTTTCACAATGTGTCCCTGAATGAAGGGAGGCTCAAAATCAAAAGTACCAGTCAGTATCTGGTGTGGCCACCAGCTGCTTGAAGTACTGCAGTGCATCTCCTCCTCATGGACTGGACCAGATTTGTCAGTTCTTGCTGTGGGATTTTACCCCACTCTTCCACCAAGGCACCTACAAGTTCCTGGACATTTCTGGTGGGAATGGCCCTAGCCCTCACCCTGCGATCCAGCAGGTCCCAGATGTGCTCAATGGGATTGAGATCCGGGCTCTTCCACTGCGAGGATGATCAGCTGTCCTTCCTGTCTCCCTGTAGCGCTGTCTTAGGCGTCTCACAGTGCGGACATGGCAATTTATTGCCCTAGCCACATCAGCAGTTCTCATGCCTTCCTGCAGCATGCCTAATGCACGTTCACGCAGATGAGCAGGGACCCTGGGCATCTTTCTTTGGATGTTTTTCACAGTCGGTAGACAAGTCTCTTTAGTGTCCTGCGTTTTTAGAACTGTGACCTTAAATGCCTACTTTCTGTAAGCTGTTAAGGTCTTAACGACCATTCCACAGGTGCATGTTAATTAATTGATTATGGTTAATTGAACATGCATGGAAAACATTGTTTAAACCCTTTACAATGAAGATCTGTAAAGTTATTTGGATTATTAAAACATTATTGTTGAAATACACAGTCCTGGAAAAAGGAACGTTTCTTTTTGCTGAGTATATATATATATATATATATATATATATATATATATATATATATATATATACACACTCACCTAAAGGATTATTAGGAACACCATACTAATACGGTGTTTGATCCCCTTCGCCTTGAACTGCCTTAATTCTACGTGCCATTGATTCAACAAGGTGCTGAAAGCATTCTTTAGAAATGTTGGCCCATATTGATAGGATAGCATCTTGCAGTTGATGGAGATTTGTGGGATGCACATCCAGGGCACGAAGCTCCGTTCCACCACATCCCAAAGATGCTCTATTGGGTTGAGATCTGGTGAATGTGGGGGCCATTTTAGTACAGTGAACTCATTGTCATGTTCAAGAAACCAATTTGAAATGATTCGAGCTTGATGGCATGGTGCATTATCCTGCTGGAAGTAGCCATCAGAGGATGGGTACATGGTGGTCATGAAGGGATGGACATGGTCAGAAACAATGCTCAGGTAGCCCGTGGCATTTAAACGATGCCCAATTGGCACTAAGGGGCCTAAAGTGTGCCAAGAAAACATCCCCCACACCATTACACCACCACCACCAGCCTGCACAGTGGTAACAAGGCATGATGGATCCATGTTCTCATTCTGTTTACGCCAAATTCTGACTCTACCATTTGAATGTCTCAACAGAAATCGAGACTCATCAGACCAGGCAACATTTTTCCAGTCTTCAACTGTCCAATTTTGGTGAGCTTGTGCAAATTGTAGCCTCTTTTTCCTATTTGTAGTGGAGATGAATGGTACCCGGTGGGGTCTTCTGCTGTTGTAGCCCATCCGCCTCAAGGTTGTGCGTGTTGTGGCTTCACAAATGCTTTGCTGCATACCTCGGTTGTAACGAGTGGTTATTTCAGTCAAAGTTGCTCTTCTATCAGCTTGAATCAGTCGGCCCATTCTCCTCTGACCTCTAGCATCAACAAGGTATTTTCGCCCACAGGACTGCCACATACTGAATGTTTTTCCCTTTTCACACCATTCTTTGTAAACCCTAGAAATGGTTGTGCGTGAAAATCCCAGTAACTGAGCAGATTCTGAAATACTCAGACCGGCCCGTCTGGCACCAACAACCATGCCACGCTCAAAATTGCTTAAATCACCTTTCTTTCCCATTCTGACATTCAGTTTGGAGTTCAGGAGATTGTCTTGACCAGGACCACACCCCTAAATGCATTGAAGCAACTGCCATGTGATTGGTTGATTAGATAATTGCATTAATGAGAAATTGAACAGGTGTTCCTAATAATCCTTTAGGTGAGTATATATATATATTGTGAACTTTGCCCGGACACAGACAGGCGGACATGTTGTTAAAATACCACCACACGTTTATTTATAATATTTACACAAATAATAATGGTCACTCAGACCCAGTCCAAAGTCCATAAAGTGCACAAACCCCAAAATGACACTCAGTCCTGGCCACAATGCCTTCTTCTCGGGCCGCCTCCACTCTCTTCTGCCTCGTCCTTCTTCCACCCGACTCTAGCCCGAATGAATGGAGACGGCCCCTTTTATAGAGGACCCGGATGAGCCCCAGGTGTTCCCGGCAATCTTCTTCTGGCCACGCCCAAGTGTGGCGGAAGTGCCGGCTGTCCTCCCGGCTGCTCTCCGGGGCCGTCATAAATCTTCCCCCCAGCACTTCCTGGTGTGGCGGGAGTGCTGGGGAAACAAGTCCCCAAGGCATTGGGGCGCCTCCTGGCGGTGACCACGGGCCCCTACAGGGAAGGGCTTCCATGCCCTCGACCCGTGGCCCCCAAAGCAACCCGGAAGGCAAACCCCACGTGGTCCAGGCAGGGCTCTGACCCTCTTCCGGTCCCTCCTGGCGTCCCGGCCGGGTCATGGCCCCTGGCATCCCTGACAGTGCCCCACAGCCAGCGAAGACCACTCGTGGGTAAGAGCAACCCGTCCCGCGAGGGCAGCAGAGCCCCGAAACGGGTCCCACTCGAGGATAGCCGGGGTCCGGCCCCGCACTCCTAGCAGGGACAGGGGCGGAGACACAATCCGAGCACCAACCCATGGTGCATCCCTGCGCCTCGCACAGGTTGTGCTCCCCCCTTTTACCGGCACCCCGGGGCCTCCCCGATCGGCACCCCCTCCGAGACCTCCACGCCCCTTTGTTCCGTGCCACTCGTTCCCCCGTAGGCTCCTCCAGCTGTGAGCGCACCTGCACACCGGCAGAGAGATCATTCCACAGACGGCCCGACATCAGAGGGCTGTTCCGCCACGAAGGGGCTCCTTCAGCTCGCCCGGGGTCCGTCCCTACAAAAGAGAACACAGGGGCAGAACCGCTGCCAAAGCACCCAGCTCGTGCCACGCACGGGCAGCGTTCCCCCCTCCAATCGCCCCGGCACTTGCCTGATCGGAACCCTCTCCGCGCTTCCGTGTCCTCTCGATGATGGAGCCGTCGGCACCGCCTGCTTCTCTCCGCCCGGCCTCAGGGATTCCCTCTGCTCCCCAGAGGGCAGCCAGCCGTCGCGCGTGCACCCAGCAACGCGTCTCACCATTGGAGGAAGCGGCACCCAGCCGCTTAATCCTCCCTTCACTCTTGGACGCCTTGACGGTATGCGACTCCGTATTAACCAACACGAGCCCCTGTCCCGTCTGCGTCCCCATCATATCGGAGGAATCCGGCACCCAGCCCTTTATTCCTCCGTTCACTCTGGGACGCCATGACGGTTTGAGACTCCTTATGGAAAAGAAGACGCCTCTGTCCCGTCTGCGTCCCTATAGTGCGGCGCAAGACCGCAGCCGACTCGGGCGGAGGGCGCTAGGACCCGGGGCACTTAGCAGCCCGTGTCCATTCAGCGTCCTCTCGGACTCCCCTCGCCAAGCATACAGCCCGCGGCACCGCACCTCCTGTTGGAGGGCTGCTTACTCGGAACTGATCGTTATCATCACAGCCTTTTTCAACAGACCCTCCCGCATGCTGTACGGAGTCGGCTGTACTCACCGTCTCCGCCGTACCTCTCCGGCTGGAGATTCCAGCGTCGCGCCGTCCCGTTGTTGATCGAAACGTTCTCAGCGCCGCGAGCGCCTTCCTCTCCAGTTCCAGCACCTCAGCCCGGAGGGCACATAGCATCTGTAAGACACGCTGCTCCACGGGCTGAAGGGACGCCTCCAGCTCCGCCAGAGCAGCCGGCAAAGACAGGAAGTTAACCGACGCGGAGCATACCTGTCTGTCAGCCTCCAACGCCGCCACTTCCTGTGGGCCTTCTCCTCCGGCCCAATCGGGTCTCCCCCCTGCCCGTGATGGACATTCCTTGGTCCCGCCTCTCTACAGTCATCGGCGGGCACACAAGACACACCGTCCAATCGCGTGCCTTTCAGGGGAGGGACTTCTGGTCGCGCCATCTTGCCTCCCTTCTGCGGTGTCGGCGTGCCTGCCGGCAGCCTTGCTGTTGCCAGCGCCTCTCGAGCTGCAGCGTCTCCTCCTCCGCAGCCCTCGCGGCTGCCGCTGTGCTGCCGGAGCCCGCAGACCAGCATCGCCTGCCACTGGCGTGGATCCGGGAAGTCCCTGTCTGCAATAAAGAAAACACGCCCGGCCCCCATGGGCCGGCTGCCGCTAGGCAGGGAACTCACCTCCCCGGACTCGTCAAACCGAGGACACCTCCTCGGCGTGGCCTTTCTTGACGCCATGCCGTCCCGGGCGCCTCCAGCAACGGCGCGCTCGTTGGAGACCGCTGCACTCGTTGTAGGCACGCCGCCCTCCCGCATCAGGGAATAACGGCCCTCCTGCGGACCCCTGGCGGTCCGTGGGGTTCCTTTACCCCGCGGGGCTGTGTGCACGCAGCCCCCGCGGTACGTGGGTGGGGTCCCCTGCTGCGCCGGGCTGTCCACAACAAATTTGTGATATACAGGTCCCCGCCTTGAAACAGGCGGAGCATCCTGCCGACTACGCCAGATGTGAACTTTGCCCGGACACAGACAGGCGGACATGTTGTTAAAATACCACCACACGTTTATTTATAATATTTACACAAATAACAATGGTCACTCAGACCCAGTCCAAAGTCCATAAAGTGCACAAACCCCAAAATGACACTCAGTCCTGGCCACAATGCCTTCTTCTCGGGCCGCCTCCACTCTCTTCTGCCTCGCCCTTCTTCCACCCGACTCTAGCCCCGAATGAATGGAGACGGCCCCTTTTATAGAGGACCCGGATGAGCCCCAGGTGTTCCCGGCAATCTTCTTCTGGCCACGCCCAAGTGTGGCGGAAGTGCCGGCTGTCCTCCCGGCTGCTCTCCGGGCGCCGTCATAAATCTTCCCCCCAGCACTTCCTGGTGTGGCGGGAGTGCTGGGGAAACAAGTCCCAAGGCATTGGGCCGCCTCCTGGCGGTGACCACGGGCCCCTACAGGGAAGGGCTTCCATGCCCTCGACCCGTGGCCCCCAAAGCAACCCGGAAGGCAAACCCCACGTGGTCCAGGCAGGGCTCTGACCCTCTTCCGGTCCCTCCTGGCGTCCTGGCCGGGTCATGGCCCCTGGCATCCCTGACAATATATATATATTTTTTTTTTTTTTCTAGGGGTGCATTCAGTCCCCCTCCTCACATCCCCTCTGCCTGTTTTATTCACGTTTTTGTGAATTAAGCGACTCTCCAAATCAGGTTCAGACAGGTGCGAGAGAACATCTGCAAGTTCTCCCCACTTCTGGTACCACTTGTCATGCTTGGGTTGCACAATTGCACAGATTCATCCAGGGTTTTCAAGAAACATAATCTTTATTCGTAAACAGCATAATAAGGCATAAAGCAGAGGATGTCTGCGGAGAAGTGAGAAAAGGCAATAAACAAAAGACTGGTACTGTACAGGCTTTTAAATATACGAAACACTGCGCGAGAAGCATATCACGAGACACAGCAGCCGCCGCTCAGCATCTAACAAAGCAAAGAGGAGGTAAACTTTTTGTACTTATTGTATCAGCATTTAAGAGGTGGTTTCGGAGGAGCGACTGTGTCGTCTAGGGGTGCGTTCAGCCCCCACTTCACTATGTATATATATATATATATATATATATATATATATATATATATATATATATATATACACACAATGTATATACACATGCAAGCATGCGAGGCAGTCTAAGGGCTTAATAGGGATAAGTTGCACAGTTGGGGGTTGACAAACTGCACTAAATCTTTTTTTCACTCTCCCACAGACCAGCAGAAGGGAAGCTAACCTAGAACCTCCTTTGCCAGACCATGCCCTCCTACAGACCTCACTTCTATACAATACAATATAATACAGTTTATTTTTGTATAGCCCAAAATCACACAGGAAGTGCCGCAATGGACTTTAACAGGCCCTGCCTCTTGACAGCCCCCCAGCCTTGACTCTGTGAGAAGACAAGGAAAAACTCCCAAAAAAACCTTGAAGGGAAAAATGGAAGAAACCTTGGGAAAGGCAGTTTAAAGAGAAACCCCTTTCCAGGTAGGTTGGGTGTGCAGTGGGTGTCAAAAGAAGGGGGTCAATACAATACAATACACAGAACAGAACAATCCTCAATACAGCATAAAAATTTAAATTTTACAAGTACGGAGCAGAATTTAACAGTAGATGATATCACGTAATAAGATTTGGATATTTTTAGAGTCCTGGAGACCTCATCCATCAAGCTGCCTCCCCTATTTGGCCATTCCACGACAGAGATGCAGTCTGTACAGTTAATCAGCAGCACTAGTCAGGATACAATGTGTCTTTTTACTTCCTGTACATGCTTCCTCAGTTGGTTTGCCCAGTTGATTTCATACAAGGGACGCTATTGGTGGATGACTGAGAAGCTAAACAATCAGAGCACGCAGTTAAGTTCTCCTGACTGAGAAGCTAACCAATCAGAGCACGCAGTTAAGATCCTGCGGGCTGAATGCAGTGTTAACCAGGAAGTCTTGTCTCGCTCATTCAGCATCGTGTTACGCTGTGTAAAGAGTTAACTTTTGTGCTCTTTTGTGTTTATCTTTGTGCATAGCCAAGCCCTTCATTATGGCTCCAAAATGATCTGCTACTGCTTCAGGGGTTGTGCCCAAGTGCAAACGGAAGATGTTAATGATTGCCGAAAAGGTAAACGTTTTGGATTTGTTGAAGACTACGATTCTTTTTATTTAAAAAGTAGGAAAGGAATATAAGATCTACGGCCGCAGTGTCCTTTTAACCAGGGTGCAAAACGAGTTGTAAGTGGATGTAATAAGGCAGTAGTCTGGATGGAATCTGCTTTAGGGATTTGGATTGAAGACTGCCAGAAGAAGAATAACGGCAGTGCTTCACATTTGCCTGAAGAGGATCCTTTGGAAGAGCTGTAACGCTCTCCTTTGTTGTGCAGTAAAATTAAACTCATTGTTATCGGACAAGTCATTTTCATTTATTTCATCTAATTGCTTTTGTATTTATGTATTTTAGTATTAAGCAGTGTTTAAATTATTTTATACAACCCCATCAATGTATAATATGCCAATAACAATAGGATTTTTTTTCCATGGGAACGAATGAATCATTTTCCCATTATTTCTTATGGGAAAAATTAATTTGGTCCTGTTTGGTATAATTCCAAGGTTCTGGAACGGATTAAGGACGTATACCAAGGTACCACTGTATATATATATATATATATATATATAGTAATGTTTCTAAACTCTTTTGGGACGGACTCCCCCAACGGGACAACATACCAAAGAGCATCCCCCAGGATCCTAGCACTGTAGCAGCTTAGAGCAAAAGCAAATCCGAACCAATTGTGTTCGAGCTATAAGTGCTTGTCGTCAATGGTCGATGCAAGGATCATTATAAATGCAGGGAACAGTATTATTTGGCCACGACCCTGTCTGGTTGCTGTGTCTGTACAGTGGAACCTCGGTTCACGACCGTAATTTGTTCCAAAACTCGTGATTTGGTCGTGACCCGAAGTAATTTCCCCCATAGGATTGTATGTAAATATAGTTAATCCATTCCAGACCTTACGAACTGTATGTAAATATATATATTTTTTAAAATTTTTAAGCACAAAAATATAGTTAATTATACCATGGAATGCACAGCGTAATGGTAAGCTAAATGTAAAAACATTGAATAACACTGAGAAAACCTTGAACAACAGAGAAAACTGACATTGCAAGAGTTTGTGCTATAGCCTTACGAACCGCTCACTGTAAACACTTTTTTAATGAGTATTAAGCACAGGGAAAAAAATGAACATTTGAAAAATCTGTAATTTAATAAACCACCAAGAAAAATAACATTGCAACAAATCATCCTACGAACCGAAAAATTAACATTTGAAAAATCCATAATACAAAAACTAACCATAAACCACCAAGAAAACTAACCTTGCATGAGTCGAGTTCTGGCATGAAGTAAGTGAAGCGGTACTGGGTGGAGATGAGGTTACAGTTTAGAGGGAGAGTCTGGCTCTGCGAGGGAGGAATGTTCTCCTTCAGGTGTTTTCTATGTTGTGATTTCTTGGGTTTCTGGTGTTTTTAGCTGTTTAGCTGGTGGATCAGACTTCATGAAATAGCGGTCTAATGTGACTTGCCTTTTCCTACACATTAAAATTTTTCGGAAATGCGAGACGACATTGTCGTTCCTCAGGTTTATCACTGTTCGTAACCACTTTGTCAGGGTGTTTCTTCTCGAAAAAATCCTGGCACTCGTTCCATTTTTCCATGATGGCTTTTATCGCCTCACTTTTTATAATCGCCCTTTCCTCTTCTTGCCTGGAGGACTGTTCCTTGGTGAGCAGCCTAAGCTGCTGCTGCTGGAGTTCAGCGAGTTCCTCCGTCATCAGCTCCTCCTTGTGATCCAGGACCAGCTCCTCGATGTCCTCATTGTCCACTTCAAGACCCATGATCTTGCCCATAGACACAATCTCATCCACGACAGGAGGCTCAAAGCTTTCTAAAACCTGTTCAGGAACACATTCAGGCCAAAGTTTCTTCCAGGCCGAGATCAAGGTCTGGTGTGTGACGTCTTCCCAGGCTTACTGATGCAATAAACAATATTAAAATGGTTCTTCCAAAACTCTTTCATGGTCAAAGACGTCTCCTCGGTCACATTGAAACACCTGGAGCCTCATGTATAACGCTGTGCGTAGAACTTACACTATAACATGGCGTAAGCACAAAAGCAGTAATGTGCGTACGCACAGAAAACTCCAGATGGAGGAATCTGTGTGTACACAAACTTACATGTTCTTCCGCTACATAAATCCCGTTCAGCGTGAAATGTAACGCTCGCGCCTGCTATCCCACCCCAACTCCTCTCATAATTACGCCTCTTTCAATATACAAATCAATATAAATAGCCCTTAAGCAAACGAAAAACATACTATTTGTTAGTTTAAACAGTGGTATAAACAATAAAAGCAAGCTGATCGACTAACTTAGCGTGTCGGAGAAACTCAAAAGCTCAAGTTCACAAAGTTGCACAGTGCCCAAAATAAAAAAGAAGTCGTCAGATATAAAAGTCTCAGTGAAAAGACGAGTCACAGCCCACCGTCTGAGTGTCCGAAAACTTATTAGGGTACAGGGAAATAAAAAATAGGCACACAGTGGGAAAAAAGCACGAAATGTCAACTTCAATCTCGAAATTTCCACTTTAATCACATAGTTTATTTTGTCATTAAAGTAGAACTTCATAAACTTCATCTTAAAATCATTTAATTTACTAGTTTCTCAAATCACATCGTAATTAAAATAGCACGTTAAATGCTTTGTTTTGTATGTGTTCTTCTATGTGCTCTATGTGTGTGAATCACTACGTGATTCTGAAACGAGCTTTCTCTTCCTCCGTCAGGACACAGAATCCTTTACATTCGTGAAATTACAGCTCTCTGAATAACTAAAATACTGAGATGTATACGTGATGTCATTTTCATGATGATAGGAGTTAAAGCACGTTATTGAACATGGGAACACGGTGGCACAGTGATTGTGCGCGACCTTGGATGAAATAATTTATTGCAGCAGTACTCAGGGGCGGCACTAGGCTCGTTGCGGCCCTGGGCAGAGAAAGAATCGGTGGCCCCTTCGCCCGCCAATGTCAATATGGTATCTTATGCACGGCAGATGGCCATGTCCGTTGCGAACACTGCATAGCCGCCTCGTGCTCATGACACAAGCGTTTAACTTTTGACAAAATTTGCCGCAGCGTTTTTAGCTGTGTCTTTATTTTCTGTTTCTGTTTTATATTCAATATATATTGGCATGGCAACCCCTGGGATTTGGCGGCCCTGTACAGGTGCACAATTTGCACATGCCTAAGGCCACCCCGCAGTACTGCCTCTTTCAAACATACTAACCTCCAATTCATGTTCTTCCTTTTCTTTCTCCAAGTAACAGATCGCCATACAATCAGCTCTGTAATGGACGTCAAGCTATCTGTAAGCTTATAACACAGATTCTTCAAAACTTTTAAGGAACATTGAAATATCTTTGTAGTACATGTTTAATTATTCTATCCTTCACGCCAGTCCCAGTGAAGCATACAGTGCAAGGCAGGAACAATCATGATTGGAGGGCCAGATCCTTGCTAGTATAGCAACACCGTGTCCTTTAATTATTAACAATATAGATTATTTAAATGAAGTTAAAGTTTTATCTGTATAATATAATAAACATTTTGCTGCATTTTATCTTAAAAATGATATCGTCATCATATGTAAATACCCGCTTTATAAAGTGGCTCAGGTTGTGCAATATTATAACTGTAGTGCAAGTTTACAGTGAGGTGATTATACTTATAAGTACAAACAGTTCTACAAGGAGCAGTTGATGGACTGATTAAGTGCGTTTAGAGCTCTTGGGATGAAACTGTTTCTGAACCGCGAGGTCTGTACAGGAAAGGTTTGAAGCAGTCTGTGCTTGATGCTGTATACCGATAGTTCTCTATCCAATCAGCTACTCCGAATGATGCAGTGAGAGTAATATGGAAAAAGATTTTTTAGGTAGGTTATTCTCTTCGAGATATTGCTGCATGGAGCGAAAGCCTCGTGCAGCCATTCCAAAAACAAGGTCCTTATGACCCATCCCTTTTTGTTTGCCCTCCACATCACTGGCAGTTAGGCTTTATTTACATTGTGCTGCTTGAAAGCACGAGGGTTCTCAAATTGGTAAACGAGTAGTGGCTTGATTTTTATGTCACCAATAGCGTTAGCACACTGCAAAATGGTTAACCTGTCCTTCATTGGTTTATTGCCGGGCATAGCCTTCTCTTCCTGGGTAATGTAGGTCCTCTTCGGCCTCCTTTTCCAGAACAATCCGGTCTCGTCGCAGTTTAAGACTTGTTGCAAGATGTAGCCTTCGTCCTCCACTAATTTTGTGAAATTTTTCACGAATTCTTTCGCAGCTTCAGTGTTGGAACTAGCAACCTCTCCATGCCTTACTACACTATGAATGCCACTTCTCTTGCGAAACTTTTCAAACCATCCTCTACTGGCTTTAAATTCCTCACTTTCGCCACTCGTAGGATAGTTTTGCAGCAAATCGCCATGAATCTTCCTGGCTTTCTCGCATAACATCGCCTCGCTTATGCTGTCCCCTGCAAGTTGTTTCTCATTCAGCCACACTAGCAACATTTTTTCCACCTCTTCCAGCACTTGAGGCCTCTGCCTGGTAAACACTGTAACTCCTTTTGCAACATGAGCTGCTTTAATGGCCTCTTTCTGCTTTAGAATAATCAAAATCGTAGATTTTAACCTCTTGTACTTGGCGGCAAGATCAATAACACGAACACCACACTCATACTTTTCAATAATTTCTTTCTTAAATTTGATTTACTTAGAATTTTCTTCAAACCTTTCTTCTCATCATTCTTCATTTGCTTAGAAGCCATGGTTAACTGCAAAAGCACACGTAATACTGCAGAGCACAAAGAGTTCACAGCGAAAGCACACACGTCTGACTGAGAACAATGCACAGGGAGAGGCTGAACACATGCTTAAATACAGTAATCGGTGCGTACGAATCAGAAGGGAAATGACATAGAGCACAAAGAGTTCACAGTAAAAGCACGCATGCACGTGCAAGCATGAACGTCTGACCGAGAACAATGCAACACGTGCGGAAATCATCGGCGCGCACAAACCGAAAGGGAAACTGGCTTGTTCATATATCGAGTGTATTGTCATGAACAGATGAAAACGTTTGGCGAACTTATTGGTCGTTACCCGACTTTTACGCGTTCAGAGACGTTTGTGAACCGAGGTTCCACTGTATATAGGAGAGTGGTAGACCCTGCTACAATAAATAACCATGCTGTTCATGTTTCAAGTGGAATAAAGCTGATTTTGCTAAAGTACTTGGACTCAGGCTTGTGTTTTAGGGTGCAAGACAGGGACTCACATATCACTATTTATCTAAAGGACAGAGAGAGAGAGAAACAAGGAGAAATTAGTAGATATTAGTGAAATGCTACCAGAAGTCTTAACCTGGATAAGATTAACTATGCCATGGTCAAGAACGCAAAGTTTTGTTAGCCTAGGCCTAATGGCTACCCAGCCCTTCCCGTGCATTTAACATTTACAATTCATTATTTTAAATAAAATTATAAAGATCTGATGATGTCTGAGCAGCTGCAGTAGTGTGGTCTACAAACTGATGACACTTCCCATAAAATTCCTCAATCATTTTGCCAATAGTGCTGTAGCACATAGCACCAGAGTAGGATTTAGAGGAGAAAGTAAAAGACGAATAACCAATATTAATACTGTGACAAATTTATAACATATTTGATTGAATACCATAAACGTAATATGAACAGCCAACCCAGGTGTGCCAAGTAAACCCTTTAAATATAATATTTTCAGTATATAAGTAATATATATATATATATATATATATATATATATATATATATATATATATATATATATATATATATATATATACAGCCAAACTTGAAAAGAGTGTTCTACAGTGCTTGGCTGATGTATTCTTGCTGGTAAAGCATTCAAAATTTTTTGTACTTCTCCAGTTCTTTAATGCTTTCTGTGTGGTTGAGAAGGTCACTGCTTGAAGATTGAAGAGAATGATGTGTGGAATATATATGAAGGTGCAATTTTATTAAGAGCCTAGTATACAATTAAGCATAATCTTTAAATTATCTTGGAAGTCAGTGAAGTGCAGTTAAAACTAGTGATATGTGTTCAGATACTTTAAAGAAAGAAATACAGTATTTGATGATGCATTTTGAACAAGCAGTTTTCTATTTGTGTCTTTCTTAAGCAATCTGTATAGTAATCTGATCGGCTAAAATCAAAAACATGCGTCAGCCTCTCAGCATCTTATAGTGACAGAAAAGGTCAAACTTGTGTTCTTAAATAGAGACATCCTGTCTTTGTAACCTGGATAATGTGGAATTAGACATTTAGTTTGGAATCAGTGATGACACCTACATTTTTTATTTCTGGATTTATCTGTAAAATGAAATTATCAAGTTTATTCAGCTGATCTATTTTTTACTGAAACCATTTTGTAGAATTTCTTTATTTGATTAAAACAATACTGTTCATTCATACTACTAGCCAGGTGTTCAGTCATAGAGTTATGAGCATTTGTGTCATCCAGCACAACTGAGGAGCTGGTTTTCTTTTGCATAGCATGAAAATTTACATACACTTACTGAGCAAATTACAGTGGAACCTCGGTTTGCGAGCATAATTCGTTCCGGAAACGTGCTTGCAATCCAAAGCACTCATATATCAAAGCGAATTTCCCCATAAGAAATAATGGAAACTCAGATGATTCGTTCCACAACCCAAAACTATTCATATAAAAATGATTAATACAAAATATAAAGTAAAATACATAATACAAATTAACCTGCGCTTTACCTTTAAAAAGAATCATGGCTGGTGTGAGTTTCTAAACTCATGTGGGATTCCACCCAACGGGACGACACACGGAAGAGCGTCCCAAAGCAATCGCAGTCTCCCAGCACTGTAGCAGTTCGCCGTATAAGCACATCCAAAAAGATCGCAGACATGCTATAAGCGCCTGTCGTCAATGGGTCATACAAGGAACATTATAAAGATCCCGCTACAATAAATAACAGTGCTGTTGCTGTTTCAAGCTGAATAAAGCTGGTGTTAAAGTACTGAGACTCAGCTTTGTGTTTTGGGGAGCAAGATGGGGACTCGCAATTCACAGCGCACACACACACACAGTCACAATGCTGTAGTAAACAGTATACGCTCGTACGGATGTTGACTATATGAGTGAGGCACAGAGACTCAGATGGAGAATAGGAGACGATTGCCAGAGAGAGAGAGAGAGACGCGCTGGGCGAGCGAGCGAGCGAGATAAGGAGAGAGAGAGACGCGCTGGGCGAGCAAGCGAGCGAGATAAGGAGAGAGAGAGAGAGAGAGAGCGCTGGGTGAGCGAGATAAGGAGAGAGAGAGAGAGAGAGACGCTCTGGGCAAGCGAGGGAGCGAGATAAGGAGAAAGAGAGAAGAACCATAAGCTCAGTTGTGATCACATGACACTAGGCAAAGTGTATCCATGCTACTTGTATTGCAAGACATTGCTCGTTTATCAAGTCAAAATTTATTAAAAATTTATGCTTGTCTTGCAAAACACTTGTAAACCAAGTTACTCGTAAACCGAGGTTCCACTGTATTAGGAACACTGTACCAATATTGAATAGGGCCTCCTTTTGCCTTCAAAGCAGGCTCAATTTGTCATGGCATGCATTCCGCAAGATGATGGAAAATACTTCTTTGTCATTCTTCTCCATGTTGACATGATTTTATCTCACAATTTCTGCAGATTTGTCAGCTGCACATTCATATTGTGAATCTTCTGTTCTATCACCGCCCAAAGGTTGTTCTGTTTGGATTCAGATTTGTTGTCTGGGAATGCCACTGAAGAACATTAAACTCCTTGTCATGTTCATGAAACCACTTTGAGATTACTTTTGTTTGTGACATGGTACTTCATCATGCTGGAAGTAGGTTCTAGAAAATTGTGGCCATGAAGGGATGCACACAGTCAGCCACAATTTCCAAATAGGTTGTGACATTCAAGTGATGATCCAAAGTGTGCCAAGAAAAGATTCCCCACACCATTACTCCACCATCAGCCTGGGCTGTTTACAAAAGGCAGATTGGGTGAGTGGATTCATGCTGTGAATACCAAATTCTCACCTTAAAATCTGTGTGCCTCAGCAGAAGTCAACATTTACCACCAGGGCACATACAGCCGCCCTAACCCGACAAAGACAGGCAGAGACACAAGTGTTGCACAGCACACGTTTTTATTTCCGTGAGGGGAATCGCTTTTTTCTCGCTCCTCACAGCAACACAGTCCAAAACACCAAGTACAAGACATACTCTTCTTCTCTCCTTCTCTTCCTTTCTCTCACCTCCACTCTTCGTCCAGCAAGTTTCGTCCTCTTCCACCCAACTCTGGCTCCCTGAGTAGTAGTGGCAGGCTCCTTTTATAGGACACCTGGGAGTACTCCAGATTTCCAGCGAGCTGTGGTGGACATTCTCCTCAATAGGGCTTGGTAAAGGTCCAGGTACCCCCTGGTGGTGGCCAAGGGTCCCAACAGGGTTGAACTTCCATACTCCAAACCCGTGGCCCTGCTGCAAGCCAGGGGGGCTGCCCTCTTATGTTTTCAGGGGGAACTAGTGTTTGGAATAAGCTCTCTCCCACTGGCCCTTCTATTGTTGAGGTGTCCCAGCCAGGTAAGGGCTCCATAATCAAATCTAGGAGAATAAGTTCAGATATGTTACTGCCATCAGCATTATATCTTAAGTCATTTATTATTTCAATTAAAGCAGTTTCAGATTAACTCTAAAAATTGACCGGTACTTTTTCTTAATAGAGTTTTCATCCAGGTACCAATCCAAGAATGATTTGAAATAGGTCTAAAATTGTATAAAACCAAACAGGCAGGTTTATTATTCTTAGGCAGATGTTTAATAAGAGAAGACTGCAAAGGTACTGAAAAAATACCATGGCATTTAAGAAGTCATAGATGTCTTTATAAAACACCATTGTGATTGGACCAACAGTGCATGTGGACATGAAACTGCTTTAAAAATTTTAGTTTATACCAGGGGTTTTGAACCTGAGGTCCGTGGACCTCTAGGGGGTCCATGGATGGGTTTTAGTGGGTCTGTGAGGGTCAGATAAAAATGAATATTTATATTCACTATACAGCCCGGTACTGTTGATTTAGAGTTTTTTTTTAGATTGTTTACTTTAAAGTTTAATAATAGTTTGTGTATGTCATATATGTGTGAGACAATAAAGTCTTGATAAATAAAGTACATTATATTAATTGCATGCAAAGTTGTGTTTATATGAATAGTTCTGGGGAAGGGGCTCCATAGCTTTCATCAGATTCTTAAAGGGGTCTGTGACTCAAAAAAGGTTAAGAATCATTGGTTTATACATTTAATTATAGGAATTAAAAGGTATATGATAGTTAAGAGAAGGAGGATCTGCTACTGCAGACAAGTTCAATTCTACACTTTATCATAGGCTGCATTATCGACTGTGTGCACAGAAACTTTGAAAAATCTTTTTTTTGGCCATCAAAGCATGGTGTTTCACCTTGAGGATGAAGCTGGATTTATTAAAATATCATTTTTTATATTGTCATTTATAATTCTTGAGAAACATGTGTAAAGAGAAGACAGGAAAACATCAAAGAATTGGGGCACCACCCTGGTGACCCCATATTATTAGAATAGTTGAAAGCGTGAAATACACTCAACAAGTTGCGGATGTGTCTTTTCCGATGAGAGCTCTAAATTGAACTGATTTCAAAATGGCAGAACGTGTGGGTATATAGTGTTCTCCAGGCAGGAAGATGTGGGTCCA
Source organism: Polypterus senegalus (assembly GCF_016835505.1). Lineage (NCBI taxonomy): Eukaryota > Metazoa > Chordata > Cladistia > Polypteriformes > Polypteridae > Polypterus > Polypterus senegalus. Next base: position 92,814,268 of record NC_053164.1, read on the forward strand.
GTAGGGTAGACAACAAAAGAAAATCTTTTGTTCTGCAGGAAAAGGAAGGAAAAACGGCATTCAAATACAGTGCCAACCCCTGGTTTGGTGGATATTTACCAACACTAGAGCCTTAAAGCTGCCTCCGATGCACATGACACATGATTATAATTCAGTCTGGACTACTGTATTATATTCAGTTATACAAATCCTAATAATTTCATAGTGTACCGTGAGCTTGATCTGTCTCAATTTACACCCACAGTTCCTTTTGAAATTACAAGCACGGTGAGTTTTCCATGCGACAATACTATTTCAGTCTTTCTGGAGCCACAAATCAGTGTTGGGATTCAGAAAATAATATTCCATTATTATTTATATTTTTCTCAATTTTTTCAATGACATCTTTTTGTGATTTTGTTTCTTTCAGGTGCCACTATTTTACATGTCTGGTAACTATGATGCTATGCAGTTGCCTGGCATGTGCCACATATGTCAGATGACCTGTAACATCATGACAGCCATGCAATAAAAATGCATTAAGACACATCCACAACCTTTTGTAAAACTAAAGGAAAGAATCAGAAAAAGAATCCCTCAAGTTTTTGAAAATTGCTTCTTTTTTTGTATCTTAAACATGTTTTCTTAATCTTTGATTTTTGTATTGTGTCAAACCTTGCTACATCTGACTTCTCTTTTAATCATGGGATTTTATCCATCCATCCATTATACAATCCGCTATATCCTAAGTACAGGGTCACAGGCGTCTGCTGGAGCAAATCCCAGCCAACACAGGGCGCAAGGCAGGAAATAAACCCTGGGCAGGGCGCCAGCCCACCGCAGGGCGTGCACACACACACACGCCCACACACCAAGCACACACTAGGGACAATTTAGAATCGGCAATGCACCTAACCTGCATATCTTTGCACTGTGGGAGGAAACTGGAGTACTGGGAGGAAACCCATGCAGACACAGGGAGAACATGCAAATTCCACGCAGGGAGGACCCGGGAAGTGAACCCGGGTCTCCTAACTGTGAGGCAGCAGTGCTATCATGGGATTTTATTTTATTTTTTTATGTATTGATGTAATACTTGGATGAAGATTGTAAAACAGTAAGCAGCAGGCCACAGATCCATATAAAATTGCCAAGTAAATGTGACTTGCTACCTAAAAGCTAGGTCTGCTGGCCCATTTCAAGATTTACCTGTCTTCTCATGTATCACTCAAACCAGTGACATCAAGTCTGTTCTTGTTCGTATTCCCAGCCCTGTTATTGTGAATGAGAAATTGCAATTTGAAATCCAGAAGATTATTGGCGCATGGTTCATGGATCTAAATCTGATGTGTTCATGAGTAGTGGATCTACAGAATGGATCTTGGGTATTGTGTCAATTCCACTGTAGGCATCCAATGAAACCAGATGGGTAGCTTTGAAGCCTATGTCTTATCAGGGGGCTTATTAGGAATGCCTTATTATTCCTAGTGTTTAATTATCTATAGAACTTGTTATTAATTACTATTATTTCTTGTTTACATTCTTATCATTATTCTAATTATTTCATCACATTGCTTTTTTGTACACTTGTTTTTTATGGCCATTACCATTTTTTGTTGTTTATTTTCATGGGCACATCAATTTTGTACCTTCAGACATCATGAGTTGCTGGACACCTGAAGCAAATGTCAAGAAGGCCATGCACATTGCATAGCATCTAAAAAATAAGACATTAAAGGAAAACTTTCATGAGAGACTAGTGCTAAATTAACACACTTTGTAGACAAAAGATTCTGGATTTATGTTAGTTTTGTTTTGACTTTGAATTTTTGAGCCTTACTGAATGATCTAAAGAATAAAATAATCTAATAAAAGAATTGTTGTTTCAAACTGTCCAATAAGACTCATCCTTTACTCTACTTAAACACAACATAGTCCTGACAGGTCATAATGACTTTATCTGTTATCATGATCGTGCCCTTGTATAATCCTCTAAAAGAAAAAAAAAGACAGAAAGTAATGAAATTGTGGAGACGTGGTGAGCTCTAGTGGCAGCGGCAGAGCCCTTATATGCTTTCTCTTTTCCCAACCGCAATGAATATGTGGGGGAAACAGTTGGGTTCCCAGTTTTTTTTTTTTTTGTTATTGTATGTTGGTAGATTCTTTCACATCTTTTAAAGAGAGGGTCAGACATACTTCTCTATTATCCTTATGGTTTAAATATTTTTAATCTGGTATTTATTCTTGGAGAAGTCTTAACATGGACGAAATGCCTAGAAATTGTGAAACCTAACTATCATCAATTTAGAGAGCAAACAAATGAAATTTTTGAATTTGTATCTACATTTTTTCACATTTTTTATGGAAAGTAAAACATCATACAGTAATTGGCAGAGTAGAAAACCTATGCATTCCAATGAATATATAAATAGAAAGGGAATAGACGCATGCTTTTAAATGAATGCATTATTATTTTTACTGCTGAATTCTATTTTCCCCTGGAAATGTTCAGAACACCGTGTAATTGCCACTAACTGAAAAAGACCTCATAGAACAGCAGAAATGTCTCAGGCCAGAGAATAGTGGTCCTCAGTATGTGGTTTTTTGAAATGACTATGCCAAACGAAGAGTAGGCGACTCACATCTGTGTCCTTTGGCACTGCTATTACTACCACAGAGGCACATCGATGGTTGGAAGGTCTCAACATTGATATCTCATCACTAATACATGACAACAGGGGTATCCATAGATAAAGAACTGGGGCTCCCTAATAAAGACAGATTGATAGCTTGTCAAATTATGTAATCAAGGACTAGAAGTGCAACAGATTCAACAACAACAACAATGTATTTCTTGTATAGCCCAAAATCACACAAGGAATTACTCAATGGGCTTTAACAGGCCCTGTTTTTTTGACCACCACCCCCAACCTTAACTACTTAAGAAGACAAGAAAAAAATCCAAACAAAAGACCCTTATGGGAAAAAAATTGATGAAATCTTGGAAAAGGCAAGTCAGAGAAAAACCCACGTCCAGGTAGGTTGGGCATACAATGGGTGTCAAAAAACAGGGTAAGTACAATACACAAAACAGAACACAAGTAATTCTCTTCACAGAGCTAGATGGCCAATCTATCATTGCCGTGTCAGAAATACAATACAACAGTACAATCTACAAGGCAAAATGCAAGAATAGATGATACCACTCACAAATACATCAAAAACAAAGTAGAAACTAGTTAACATAAATGAAAACAACAGTTAATCATTGGCCATGCAATCTGTTTTAAGCTTAGTGTAGTGTTTTAATGACAAAGATCAAATGAACAGTCTTCAAGACAGTTCTTGGCTCTATGTGGAGAGCAAGTATTTTGTTACGTGTTAATACCCCATTGTTGACTTCCTCATCTCCTTCATTAAGACTGCTTGGAAACACCATATGAAAAGAGTGTATCAAAACACATTTCTCTCTTTCTCTTGTGATAAAATAAGAACACAGAGACATAGGTTAAGGGTTGGGGAGCCTCCCCGTATACTGTTTATAGCATCCAGTTCAAAAATGAGGTAAAAAATAATCAAACATTTGACAAAATAAAGTTCGTTCTTGACTCTTTTATACAGAGTGTAAAGGAAGTGCAATTAACAGGGAGGAAATGCGGAAAATAGTGGAGCTAATGTTGATCGTAGTGGCCGAAGATGACATCAGAAACAGAGGTGCAGAACCAAGGTCATCGGGGGGAATCCAGAAGTGTGATGACTCCACAGAGCCAGAGATGGGATGTGATGATCGGTAGGACTGCTTTATTCGGTTGTTTTTCTGCAGAATGAAGGAGAGAAAAGCATTAGTGCCTTGTTCCAATCCCCTGTCTTTTGTTCTTTCATGCTCGATCAAGCCTTTTGACTGTCCTGTAAGCGTGCATGTATTACACTCTTTACTCAGATATATAAACAGTTCAGAAAAGCATTTCAGGCACGGCTAGTACTTGGATGGAAGACCATCAAGGAAAAGCTTAGGTTGCTACTGGAAGAGGTGTTGGAGGCCAGCAGGTAGCGCTTACCCTGTGGTCTGAGTGTGGATCCCAATGCCCCAGTGTAGTGGTGGGGACAAGGTGCTGTAAAAATGGGGTCGTCCTTTGGATGAGACGTAAAACCGAGGTCCTGACACTTTGTGGTCATAAAAGATCCCTGAACATCCTTTGTAAAGAGGATGGGAACAACTCAGTAAACATTGTCTAGGGTCAGAAAAGTACCCTGGAACTTTTGCCATCATCCTTTTAGAATTCTGCCTAGCACCTCCTGCTGTTAGCCCCAGTTTCCAGGAAATACTCAGATATCTTGCAAACCAAAATACATTACAGGGGCATGCTGCCAACAATAACCGGGTGACCAAGCGGACAGAATAGCACAAGCCACTTCGAATTGTTGGGGCAAGAACCAAGTGTCCCTGTTTAATTGGCCCAAAAAATAAATAAAAAAGTGCTCAATGGCACCAACAACAGAAAATAATGACATATTGGCTATGGCTCGAAGGAAAAAGGTTCCCCTTTAGAGAAGCTTGGAAATAATGCAGGAGCTTCCACCAGGTCAAGTTACGGGCTCAAAGGCAGACTTGTTGAGTTATATAGAACAGGGCTCTGCCAGATTTGGCGACTGGGATCGGGTCAGTTGCCCTCGCTCGGTGGGTTCTCTGAGTTGCAGGTGGAAAGGGACAAACAATTAGTTTCAGCACACCCACTCATCCTATCTTGTTACCGCTTACTTCAGTAGAGCCTGGAAGGTGATACCATTGTGCAAATGCCTGACATACTGGGCAACTTCTTTTATGATATTATATGTTGCCCATTGCCCTTATCTTATTTATTTGCCTCCTGAAGTAATAATAACACATGTTTTGCTGGTGGTATTTCCCTTTATCCTGTTGACTCTCTTTTAACTGTATACTACTCCCTACCTGATATCCAATGCACATAAATGTGAAATCACAAGCAGCAATCTTTAGTGATGTGTGTTATGAACTCTGCACTGAAGAAATAAATAAACAATTTAATCTCTACCTGCACACAAGTTAGGTTGGCCATGGCCAATGCAACACACACACATAAGTGCAAACTCGTGGATATGTTAAGTTCGTCGCTCTGTCTCTCTCTCTCTGTCCTTATGCCCAGGAATATGAATTCATGTGTGCAGTCAGGACAAAACAGAGGCTCCATGGATAAGTTATTAATTATAGAGCACAGGCTAGCAGACTAGACAAATCTAAAATTGCTTGTTTGGCAGAAATGGCTGATGTAATAGAAATGGAAACTGATTTAAATTAACCTTATAACTGATATCTATACATGGCATTTGTTGCCTTATTGCATGTTTATCTAGTGGTTTCTGGCAAATGGATGACATAGAATATTACTCATTTTTGTATCAGTAGACACATTCAGCATTGCCTCTGAAAGTGTCTGCTTTGACTTGAAACCAATGGGTAAAGCCCCAGCTCTTGTTTATTTGAAAGCGTAATCCTTCTGTCATAGCCCATGCTCTCTTTTATCTTTATCCTCCTACTGAGTTGACTTAAAATTCCTGCAGTTTCAATGAATTCATTGTTTGACACATCTTGTAAAGTTTGTTCTTTGTAAAGCTGTTAGTAGCAGTGCTCACTACAAAAGGCACTAAGCAAAATAAAGATTTATTGATTAGTTAAGAAAACAACAGAGCAGACGCCGATTTTACTTTAGAATCACAGGGACATTCCTCATATGATGTATCAGATCATCCTCATGCTCCACATATCTAGAATGAGGAGGGCAAATTTTTTTTGTGATCAACTTTTGTTAAAATATAAAGCCAACACTTTAAAGGGGAGCATATGTAATTCTGACAAGAATTACAGTAAGTTAAAACCCAATACTTGGCAACATATCATCCCATACCTAACCCATCCCTGCTACATTCAAATTGAGAGTGACGATTAAAGAGCTAAGGACCAGCAAGTGGGAGAATAGCACAGCACCAACCTTATGAAGAAGAAGAAGAGCTAAGGATTAGGATTGCAGCCAGAACCTTGGGGCATCCATGAGATGGTTACGCTTGGGGCATCCATGAGAGGGTATGCTTTCAAAGGGCCTGGATTGATCTTTACATCAGAAAATATTTGTTGATTTTGCCTGTGACCATAAATTGATATAAAAAGTTTATAAAATTTACTAATTATAAGAAAACATCAGCATATTGGTTAGCACTCCTGATTCGCAGACTCAAGTATATCCGCAGAGGATGTCCTTACCTTGATCCTTCATTAGTACTGGCCCACTTGGAAAGCAAAAGAGGGAATTATATGTGAATACTCTTAATAAACTATATTTCTGTATTTTGCACAATAACCTCAGCTAAATTCATCACCAAGCTTATGGACCTGTGTCTGAGCACTTCATTGTGCAATTGGATTTTCAGTTTCTTGAGTTGCAGACCCAAGGTAGTTTGAGTGAGTGTTCCCACTTCATCATCCCTCACTTTCAACACAGGGGCCCCACCGAGCCGTGTTCTGAGCCCTCTGCTATACTTCCTCTACATATTTTGCTAATGATGCAACTGTGGTAGGCTTGATATCTAACAACAATGAGCAGGCTTACCTGAATAAAGTGGAAAGTCTATCACACAGACAGGACAACAATCTACTGCTAAATGCCAGCAAGGCAAACAAGCTAATTGTGGACTTGGGGAATAAAACATAAGAGGCACTACAACTCCCTCAGAATTAATAGCACTCGGGAGGAGAAGATGGACAATTTCAGATACCTAGGTGTCCATATCACATAGAACATAACCTGGTCCAAATGCATCAGCACCTTGGTAAAGAAGTCACAACAATGTCTTTACTCAGACAACTTAAAGATTCCCTCCCAGTTAATAAAGAACTTTTATATATCCACTATTGAAGATATCCAGACAGGAAGTATTACTGCCTAGTTGGGGAACCACATGCGGCAGGACCACAAGACCCTGCAAGGGGTGATGACTTCAGTAAAATGCATCACATGGTGTGCACTCTCAAACTTGCAGGACATCTACTCCAAGCAATGTCAGACCAGGGCAAAGAAAATTATCTGTGACACCAACCATCCCAACAATGGCATCTTCTTTCTGCTGCAATCAGAAAAAATCTTATGCTACCTGAAGACAATATCCTATTGTTATCTTACATTAAGTTATTATGTATTTGTAGACATTTTCCTTATTCAATATGTGGATGAACAATGGGACTCCTTAATTTCTCCAAACTGGTCTTCAGGTAGCAGAAGCATTTTCATTAAGTTATTTATTTATTTATTTTTATTATTATCATCACATTTTTATAACTATTAAAGATTTCTGATATTTACAGTTATGTATTATTGTTATTGTCCTTTTAGATTTTTCTCCATTACTAAGTAAGGGTGCATGTCTTGCTTAGACTCCTGCAATGTTGAAATGAATTAAAATGGTCTGAAAAATGAACAGATCAGGTTAAAAAAATAAATAAATAAATAATTGAGTTGATATTTTATTTTTGTTTTATTCTCCAACATGGGGCGGTATAGCTGTTAGCACTGATACTTCAGAACTCACTGCACCCAGATTTATTGTTCATGTAAAAGTTCTTGCCTGAAGAAAGGGCTGAGTTGCCTTGAAAGCTTGCAATTTGTAATCTTTCTATTTAGCCAATAAAAGCTGTCATTTTACCTAACGTCTCACTACATGCATAATGGCTAACACAGTACAACACCCTAGTACTATGGAGAATTTCAGAAAGTCAGAGGGATAGTTCAACCAAAAGACCAGGCTAAAGCAGTTTTCAAAATGAAACTGAACAGACACCTGTTTAATATAATAAATTTACCTGCAAAGTCAAACACCACGGAGATATTATTATCATTGGATGCAAAAAAAGCATTTGATATGATTGAATGGAACTACCTTTTCACTACATTAGAGACATTCGGGTTTGGCCTGAATATTTGTGCATGGATCATACTACTGTATACCAATCCAGAAGCTTTAGTTGTATTAACAACATTTGCTCAGACTACTTTAAGCTGGAACGTGGTACCAGACAAGGATGCCCCTTGTCATCACTGCTATTTGCAATCACCACTGAACCACTGGCAGTTCATTGTCGAAATGCTTATCATATAAAGGGGATTATCAGAGAAGGACTGGAACAGAA